>NC_064626.1:735546762-735849793 GCF_023864275.1 Schistocerca cancellata
TGGCACCCCATACCATCACGCCGGGTGATACGCCAGTGTGTGATGTCGAATACACGCTTCCAATATGCATTCACCTCGATGTCGCCAAACATGGATGCGACCATCATGATGCTGTAAACATAATCTGGATTTAGCCCAAAAAATGACGTTTCGCCATTCGTGCACCCAGGTTCGTCGTTGAGTACACCATCGCAGGCGCTCCTGTCTGTAATTCAGCGTCAAGGTAACCGCAGCCGTGGTCTCCGAATTGATAGTCCATGCTGCTGCAAACTTCGTCGAATTGTTCCTGCACATGATTGTTGTCTTGCAAACGTCGCCATCTGTTGACTCAGGGATCGAGACGTGGCTGCACAATCCCTTACAGCCATGCGGATAAGATGCCTGTCATCTCGACTGCTAGTGATACGAGGCCGTTGGAATCCAGCACGGCGTTCCGTATTACCCTCCTGAACCCACCGATTCCTTATTCTGCTAACAGTCATTGGATCTCGACCAACGCGAGCAGCAATGTCGCGATACGATAAACCACAATCGCGATAGGTTACAATCCGACCTTTATCAAAGTGGGTACGTGATGGTACGCATTTCTCCGCCTTACATTAGGCAACACAACAACGTTTCACTAGGCACAGCCGGTCAACTGCTGTTTGTGTATGAGAATTCGGTTGGAAACTTTCGTCATGTCAGCGTATTGTAGGTGTCACCACCGGCGCCAACCTTGTGTAAATGCTCTGAAAAGCTAATCATTTGCATATCACAGCATCTTCTTCCTGTCGGTTAAATTTCGAGTCTGTAGCACGTCATCTTCGTGATGTAGCAATTTTAATGGCCAGTAGTATATATATATATATATATATATATATATATATATATATATATATATATATATATACAGGGCTATTACAAATGATTGAAGCTATTTCATAAATTCACTGTAGCTCCATTCATTGACATATGGTCACGACACACTACAGATACGTAGAAAAACTCATAAAGTTTTGTTCGACTGAAGCCGCACTTCAGCTTTCTGCCGCCAGAGCGCTCGAGAGCGCAGTGAGACAAAATGGCGACAGGAGCCGAGAAAGCGTGTGTCGTGCTTGAAATGCACTCACATCAGTCAGTCATAACAGTGCAATGACACTTCAGGACGAAGTTCAACAAAGATCCACCAACTGCTAACTCCATTCGGCGATGGTATGCACAGTTTAAAGCTTCTGGATGCCTCTGTAAGGGGAAATCAACGGGTCGGCCTGCAGTGAGCGAAGAAACGGTTGAACGCGTGTGGGCAAGTTTCACGCATAGTGATGTGAAAGATTCAGTGTTTAAACCTCCTCTACCAAGAAATGTGCCAGAACTGCGAGCTCGTATCTACAATGCTTTCGAACTCATTGATGGGGACATGCTGCGCCGAGTGTGTGAGGAACTTGATTATCGGCTTGATGTCTTCCGAATCACTAAAGGGGTACATATCGAACATTTGTGAATGCCTAAAAAAACTTTTTGAGTTTTTGTATGTGTGTGCAAAGCATTGTGTAAATATCTCAAATAATAAAGTTATTGTAGAGCTGTGAAATCGCTTCAATCATTTGTAATAACCCTGTACATACTACTGGTCATTAAAATTGCTACATCACGAATATATATATATATATATATATATATATATATATATATATATATATATATAGGGTGAGTCGCCTAACATTACTGCTAGATATATTTCGTAAACCACATCAAATACTGACGAATCGATTCCACAGACCGAACGTGAGGAGAGGGGCTAGTGTAATTGGTTAATACAAACCATAAAAAAATTCACGGAAGTATGTTTTTTAACACAAACCTACGTTTTTTTTAAATAGAACCCCGTTAGTTTTGTTATCACATCTGAACATATAAACAAATACGTAATCAGTGCCGTTTGTTGCATTGTAAAATGTTAATTAGATCCGGAGATATTGTAACCTAAAGTTGACGCTTGAGTACCAGTCCTCCACTGTTCGATCGTGTGTATCGGAGAGCACCGAATTACGTAGGGATCCAAAGGGAACGGTGATGGACCTTAGGTACAGAAGTGACTGGAACAGCACATTACGTCCACATGCTAACACTTTTTTATTGGTCTTTTTCACTGACGCACATGTACATTACCATGAAGGGTGAGGTACACGTACACACGTGGTTTCCGTTTTCAATTACGGAGTGGAACAGAGTGTGTCCCGACATGTCAGGCCAATAGATGTTCAATGTGGTGGCCATCATTTGCTGCACACAATTGCAATCTCTGGCGTAATGAATGTCGTACACGCCGCAGTACATCTGGTGTAATGTCGCCGCAGGCTGCCACAATACGTTGTCTCATATCCTCTGGGGTTGTAGGCACATCAAGGTACACATTCTCCTTTAACGTACCCCACAGAAAGAAGTCCAGAGGTGTAAGATCAGGAGAACGGGCTGGCCAATTTATGCGTCCTCCACGTCCTATGAAACGCCCGTCGAACATCCTGTCAAGGGTCAGCCTAGTGTTAATTGCGGAATGTGCAGGTGCACCATCATGCTGATACCACATACGTCGACGCGTTTCCAGCGGGACATTTTCGAGCAACGTTGGCAGATCATTCTGTTGTCTTGTGACAGCCAGAGCGAGAGCACCAGCAGCAGCGAGTACTGTTTGTATAAAGCGTTTATTTTGCATTTTGTTAACGACCTTCCACTAAGGAAGGGATTCTATTTGTGTCTATCTGCTCTGCATAGTAACTAACAGTTCTTGATAAAACTTTACGTAGTTTTCGTGTTAGATTTCTTAGTGTTTTCTTGATTGTTTAGAACAGAAAGCGCCCTAAAACCGTCTTTTGTTTGTTTCGCGGCCGTTAGCCACTAGTCACTTGAATCAGCAGTTGTCTTGTGACAGCCATAGCGAGAGCACCAGCAGCAGCGAGTACTGTTTGTATAAAGCGTTTTTGTACTTATTTGCTGCGCTTAGCTTTTAAATAGTTTTTCTGGGAAAACCTAGCGTCGTTTTCGCGTCTCGTATTTCAGTGAGTGTTTCTTGATTATCAGAGTAGCTCATCAGAAGATTATCTTGGGAATTTGTCACCGTATAGGGTAGGGTAAACATAGTCATGTGTAGGGACTGTGGTTGTTGTGAGCGGACGCAAGGAGAATTGGCCACTCTTCGGGGGCAGGTGGAGGCTTTGTCTGTTAGGCTCATCGAGCTCGAGGCGCAGGCGTCGGCTCGTAGTGGCGTTGGGGCAACTGTGGTGAGACCTATGCCTACTTCGGTGGCCTTGGAATCACATGGAACCCCTGATGTCGCTGCGTCTTCCGGCAGTGAGCATCTTACCGGTCAGCCATCACTCCAGGGTGAATGGCGGACAGTGGTGGGCTCGCGCGTGCCTGGCCGAAAGGCGAAGGTGGGATCTGGCCGCGTGGCGGCTGCCTTACCCCTTTCCAACAGGTACGGGGTGCTTCCTAGTGGTGATGACATCGTTTCCGAGCCACCACAGGATGCCTCGCCTGTTGGGCCAGTGGCAGATTCTCCGGCAAGGTCCCGACAGTCACAGAGGGCGGGCCTATTAGTTATAGGGAGCTCCAACGTTAGGCGGGTTATGGAGCCCCTCAGGAAAATAGCGGGTAGGTCGGGGAAGAATGCCAGTGTGCACACGGTGTGCTTGCCGGGGGGTCTCGTCCGTAATGTGGAGGAGGCCCTTCCGGCAGCTATTGAACGCACTGGGTGTGACCGGCTGCAGATAGTAGCACATGTCGGAACGAATGACGCCTGCCGCTTGGGTTCTGAGGCCATCCTTGGTTCCTTCCGGCGGCTGGCTGATTTGGTGAAGACAACCAGCATCGCACGCGGAGTGCAAGCTGAGCTTAATATCTGCAGCATAGTGCCCAGAGTCGATCGCGGTCCTCTGGTTTGGAGCCGTGTTGAGGGTCTAAACCAGAGGCTCAGACGACTCTGCGACTATAATGGTTGCAAATTCATCGACCTCCGTTATTGGGTGGAGAACTGTAGGGCCCCCCTAGACAGGTCAGGCGTGCACTACACACCGGAAGCAGCTACTAGGGTAGCAGAGTACGTGTGGCGTGCACACGGGGGTTTTTTAGGTTAGAGAGACCCCCCCCCCCTTGGGCGAAACGATAAAATACCTGACGGCTTACCAGAGAGGACATTATCATCGTTGATAAAGAACGTCCGTCCTCAGAGACCAAAAACAGGAAAAGTTAACGTAATATTGGTAAACTGCAGGAGTATCCAGGGCAAGGTTCCTGAATTAGTATCTCTTATTGAAGGAAATAGTGCGCATATAGTATTAGGAACGGAAAGTTGGTTAAAACCGGAAGTGAACAGTAACGAAATCCTAGACACAGAATGGAATATATACCGCAAGGATAGGATAAACGCCAATGGTGGAGGAGTATTTATAGCAGTAAAGAATTCAATAATATCCAGTGAAGTTATTAGCGAATGCGAATGTGAAATAATCTGGGTTAAGCTAAGTATCAAAGGTGGGTCAGATATGATAGTCGGATGCTTCTATAGACCACCTGCATCAGCAACCGTAGTAGTTGAGCGCCTCAGAGAGAACCTGCAGAACGTCGTGAAGAAGTTTCGTGATCATACTATTGTAATAGGGGGAGACTTCAATCTACCAGGTATAGAATGGGATAGTCACACAATCAGAACTGGAGCCAGGGACAGAGACTCTTGTGACATTATCCTGACTGCCTTGTCCGAGAATTACTCCGAGCAGATAGTTAGAGAACCAACTCGTGAAGCTAACGTTTTAGACCTCATAGCAACAAATAGACTGGAACTTTTCGACTCCGTGAATGTAGAAGAGGGTATCAGTGATCATAAGTCAGTGGTTGCATCAATGACTACAAGTGTAATAAGAAATGCCAAGAAAGGAAGGAAAATATATTTGCTTAACAAGAGTGATAGGGCACAAATCGCAGAATATCTGAGTGACCACCATCAAACGTTCATTTCTGAGGAAGAGGATGTGGAACAAAAATGGAAAAAATTCAGAAACATCGTCCAGTACGCCTTAGATAAGTTCGTATCGACTAAGGTCCAAAGCGAGGGGAAAGATCCACCGTGGTATAACAATCATGTACGAAAGGTACTACGGAAACAAAGAAAGCATCATCATAGGTTTAAGAGTAGTCGAATCATAGCTGATAAGGAAAAGCTGAACGAAGCGAAAAAGAGCGTAAAGAGAGCAATGAGAGAAGCATTCAACGAATTCGAACATAAAACATTGGCAAACAATCTAAACAAGAACCCTAAAAAGTTTTGGTCATATATAAAATCGGTAAGCGGATCTAAATCCCCTATTCAGTCACTCGTTGACCACGATGGCACCGAAACAGAGGACGACCGAAGAAAGGCAGAAATACTGAATTCAGTGTTCCGAAACTGTTTCACTGCGGAAAATCGTAACACGGTCCCTGACTTCAGCCGTCGCACGGACGCCAAAATGGAAAATATTGAAATAAACGATATCGGAATTGAAAAACAACTGCTATCACTTAGTAGCGGAAAAGCATCCGGACCAGAGGAGATACCCTTAAGATTCTACAGTGATTATGCTAAAGAACTTGCCCCCTTTCTATCAGCAATTTATCGTAGATCGCTGGAAGAACGTAAAGTACCTAGCGACTGGAAGAAAGCGCAGGTCGTTCCCATTTTCAAGAAGGGTCATAAATCAGATGCGAATAATTATAGGCCTATTTCGCTTACGTCAATCTGTTGTAGAATAATGAAACATGTTTTGTGTTCTCGTATTATGACGTTCTTAGATAATACAAATCTCCTTCATCATAACCAACATGGATTCCGCAAACAGAGATCATGTGAAACTCAGCTCGCCCTATTTGCCCAAGAAATTCACAGTGCCGTAGACACTGGCGAGCAGATTGATGCCGTATTCCTGGACTTCAGGAAGGCATTTGATACGGTTCCGCACTTACGTTTAGTGAAAAAAATACGAGCTTACGGAATATCGGACCAGGTTTGTGATTGGATTCAGGATTTCCTAGAAGAAAGAACACAACATGTCATTCTTAACGGTTCAAAATCTGCAGATGTAGAGGTAATTTCGGGAGTACCGCAAGGAAGCGTGATAGGACCTTTATTGTTTACAATATACATAAATGACTTAGTTGACAACATCGGTAGCTCCGTGAGGCTATTTGCAGATGACACGGTTGTCTACAAGAAAGTAGCAACATCAGAAGACTCGTACGTACTCCAGGAAGACCTGCAGAGGATTAATGCATGGTGCGACAGCTGGCAGCTTTCCCTAAACGTAGATAAATGTAATATAATGCGCATACATAGGGGCAGAAATCCATTCCAGTACGATTATGCCATAGGTGGTAAATCATTGGAAGCGGTAACGACCGTAAAATACTTAGGAGTTACTATCCGGAGCGATCTGAAGTGGAATGATCACATAAAACAAATAGTGGGAAAAGCAGGCGCCAGGTTGAGATTCATAGGAAGAATTCTAAGAAAATGTGACTCATCGACGAAAGAAGTAGCTTACAAAACGCTTGTTCGTCCGATTCTTGAGTATTGCTCATCAGTATGGGACCCTTACCAGGTTGGATTAATAGAAGAGATAGACATGATCCAGCGAAAAGCAGCGCGATTCGTCATGGGGACATTTAGTCAGCGCGAGAGCGTTACGGAGATGCTGAACAAGCTCCAGTGGCGGACACTTCAAGAAAGGCGTTACGCAATACGGAGAGGTTTATTATCGAAATTACGAGAGAGCACATTCCGGGAAGAGATGGGCAACATATTACGACCGCCCACATATATCTCGCGTAATGATCACAACGAAAAGATCCGAGAAATTAGAGCAAATACGGAGACTTACAAGCAGTCGTTCTTCCCACGCACAATTCGTGAATGGAACAGGGAAGGGGGGATCAGATAGTGGTACAATAAGTACCCTCCGCCACACACCGTAAGGTGGCTCGCGGAGTATAGATGTAGATGTAGATGTAGAAACGCGATGTATGTTGCAGCTGTTTGGGCCCCTGCAATGACGTGAGGACCAATGAGATGGTCGCCAATGATTCCGCACCATACATTTACAGTCCACGGTCGCTGTCGCTCTACCTGTCTGAGCCAGCGAGGATTGTCCACGGACCAGTAATGCATGTTCCGTAGATTCACTGCCCCGTGGTTTGTGAAACCCGCTTCATCGTAAACAGGTAGAACTGCAACACATTCTCTGTTAATGCCCATTGACGGAATTGCATTAGATGATTAAAGTCATCACCTTGTAATTGTTGATGTAGCGACACATTAAACGGGTGAAAGCGGTGACGATGCAGTATGCGCATGACACTACTTTGACTCAGTCCACCGGCTCTCGCAATGTCCCGTGTACTCATGTGTGCGTTCATGGCAACAGCAGCTAACACACCGACTGCACCCGCTTCTCCTGTGACGGGCTTGTTACGGACCCGTTTGCGTGCTACGACCATACCTGTTGCATACAGTTGGCGGTAGATGTTTTGCAATGTGCGGCACGTTGGATGCTCTCTGTCCGGGTACCGTTCTGCATACACACTGCAGGCTTCAGCTGCATTTCGTCGACACTCGCCATAGATGAGTATCATCTCCGCCTTTTCAGAGTTCGAATACACCATGGTCACAGTTCCTACAACACTACACTATCACAGACGTCTGGTAACACGGTGTACTACAGTTGGTCTGCGTGCGGAGACGAATGCAGAATAACACTAGCAGCAAGCGCTACATGTGGACAGTGCGACAGCTAGACGTAACCACAACAGTGCACTACAGCCACACTCGTAAACACGGTCGTCACCGCAAACATGTCCCTGCAGATGCTGCTCGCTGACCGTGGCCAGTGTTTGTTACAACACGCAACTGAACGTCTGAGGTTGTGCGCTAATGACCTCAGTAGTTGAGTGCCCTTAAACCCCAAACAACAACAACAAAACGTCTGAGGTTTCAAGCGTCAACTTTAGGTTACAATATCTCCGGATGTAATTAACATTTTACAATGCAACAAACGGCACTGAATACGTATTTGTTTATATGTTCAGATATCATAACATAACTAACGTGGTTCCATTTAAAAAAACGTAGGTTTGTGTTAAAAAACATACTTCCGTGCATTTTTGTATGGTTTGTATTAAACAATTACACTAGCCCCTCTCCTCACGCTCGGTCTGTGGAATCGGTTCGTCAGTATTTGATGTTGGTTTACGAAATATATCCAGCGGTAACGTTAGGTGACTCACCCTGTATATATACAGGGCTATTACAAATGATTGAAGCGATTTCATAACTTCACTGTAGCTCCAGTCATTGACATATGGTCACGACACACTACAGATACCAGAATGGGATTTTCACTCTGCAGCGGAGTGTGCGCTGATATGAAACTTCCTGGCAGATTAAAACTGTGTGCCCGACCGAGACTCGAACTCGGGACCTTTGCCTTTCGCGGGCAAGTGCTCTACCAACTGAGCTACCGAAGCACGACTCACGCCCGGTACTCACAGCTTTACTTCTGCCAGTACCTCGTCTCCTACCTTCCAAACTTTACAGAAGCTCTCCTGCGAACCTTGCAGAACTAGCGCTCCTGAAAGAAAGGATATTGCGGAGACATGGCTTAGCCACAGCCTGGGGGATGTTTCCAGAATGGGATTTTCACTCTGCAGCGGAGTGTGCGCTGATATGAAACTTCCTGGCAGATTAAAACTGTGTGCCCGACCGAGACTCGAACTCGGGACCTTTGCCTTTCGCGGACAAGTGCTCTACCAACTGAGCTACCGAAGCACGACTCACGCCCGGTACTCACAGCTTTCGAACTCATTGATGGGGACATGCTGCGCCGAGTGTGGGAGGAACTTGATTATCGGCTTGATGTCTGCCGAATCACTAAAGGGGCACATATCGAACATTTGTGAATGCCTAAAAAAACTTTTTGAGTTTTTGTATGTGTGTGCAAAGCATTGTGAAAATATCTCAAATAATAAAGTTATTGTAGAGCTGTGAAATCGCTTCAATCATTTGTAATAACCCTGTATATACGGAGTGTTTTTTAGGCTGTCTGTTTGTGTGGCCATTTTCCGCAGAAAGTAAATAAATATTTGATTTAAAAATTCAAACGTCTTTTTCGTCGTGTGTGGTATTATTTATTTGTATTCGGGACGCGTATCATAATTTATATCAAAGGCGCCTTCAGTGGATGTTTGTAGTTACTCGTGTGTCCTGCCAAAGTCTGCGTTTCCTCTAGTAAGATGACGCCTAAAGCGTAATTATCAGGGAGTGTGATCTGTAACCATCAGGAACAAACTGTCAGGGGGCGAAGCTGTCAGGGGCTGACGAGCGTACTTGTAATCGTTCCCCTGTCGGCCGAAGCTCTCAGTTAGGTACGAAGCGGGCGTGCCCGTGTCCTGTGCATCACAAGAATGAGATAGCGCGTATACTCATCATGGGTTACAGGACGCACTTGCACTGCATTTACGAAAAATCTTTCGATTTTCTTGTTTTCATTCTTCGTTTTTAGTTAACTAAATGACGTGCTGTGAAACTCGTAGAAAATTGAAACTGTGTGCCGGACCGAGCCTCGCACCTGGGACCTTTGTCCCGTCACAGACGAGAGTTCTGTCGACTGCGGTACCCGAGCACGACTCACGTCCCATCCTCACTTCACTTGTTCCAGTACCTCATCTTCTACCTTTCCAACTTCACAAAAGTTCTCTGCGAAATTTACGGGACTAGGACTTCTGGAAGAAAGGTTATTGCTGAGATATGCCTTAGCCACGGCCTGGGGCATATTTCTAGAACGAAATTTTCATTCTGCGGCGGAGAGTGCGCTGATAAGAAATTTCTCAGCAGATTAAAACTGCGTGCCGGACCGATAGTCGAACTCAGGGCCATTGTCTTTCGCGAGCTGGTGCTCCACTGTTTTGCTGTGAAGTTTGGAAGGTAGGAGATGAGGTACTGGCGGAAGAGAAACTGTAAGGAGTGGTTGTACGTCAGTCTTTGCAAATCTGTCTAGAGAGCACTTGCCCGTGACAGGCAAAGATTCCGAGATTGAGTCTCGGTCCGGCACACAGTTTTAGTCTGCCGGAAGTTTTACATAAGTGCATACTTTGCCGAGAAGTTAAAATCTCAATTTCATTCGACTTTACCTACTGATCTGGCAAGAATTTCAGATTTATATTACAAGAATGAAGTCAATTTTTGTCTTAACCCTTCTTTTACAGGAGAACTAAATCCTGTATGGAATACGTACCAATTTCTTGTACGTATAATGGAATTGCTCTTTCTAACAATGACCAAATGAGAGGAAACACATATTTTGGCAGGACAGACGAGTGACTAAAAGCATCCTCTGAAGGCGCCGTTAATATAAAATGTGAAACGTACTTAGAACTTAAGTAAATAACATAATCAACAATAAAACGTGTTTGAATTTATGAATCAAATATTTTTAGGGTAAGCGAAAGCTCTTTCTGTGGGAGAGGAGGACTGTTTCTCATACACCAATACTACAGTTTTAAACGATGTTGCAGCAAAGTAATCGGTGTATTTTTGTAACTTTTCATTTCCTGTCTACCCTTGCGTGTTAGCCGTTTTTTTTGCTTTGTAGTCGCCTCGGTCAGTTACCGCTTGAAGAGGAAAAGGGGTTTTTGTTGGACTGAAGATGCCGTACCGGACTTCCGCTAATCCTGCTAAACGGCGGTGGTCGGGGCAGACTGGCTTCGTCTCGCGGCCGAGTAGTTCCCGTGACGCCCTGTGTTTGCCAACACTCGCCGGGAAAGTTCTAGAAGTCATCGCAGCAAGCACAGCACTTTACAGAAGCGCCATTAGCGTGGACGGGGATTGGAAGAGAGTTGGAGGGGGGGAGGGGTGCCCAATGGAATTGTCTGTGTATGGCCACTGAATTTGATTGGCTGGAAGGCTTGCATGCTACGTACTTTCATCGAGCGATTTCGGAACTGTGGGTACAGAGTGATCGGTCGTCCACTTACGAGGTGTTGACGGGACAAGCCGTGGGCCCTCTGGGATGCAATTTCTGTTTTAACGAAGCTGTCGTTTCGGAGATCTGGAGTGAGGGAGATTACGCTTCTGCTACGGAACGCACACAAAGCATTCAAACTTAGGTCCCTCTTTCGGGTGTGTCGAATTATGCTTTGGCACTTTCCTTTTTTTATCTCAGAGTGTTTTCAATGAGTGGACGGGAATTCTGTTCGGTATGGAGAGGCCTCAGAGCTGAGCTTGGAGCCATTAGCTAGCTGGAGGTGTGGGTCAATAAGGGGCACACTTGGCTAGGGTTAACTTGTGCCAATAAATCTAATGCCTTTCTTTGCTAATTTGAGAGTGATGTTTTTTATGTGATTCCTTAGCTAATGACTATGAACTGTGTAGCCGTTTCGCAGTCGTGGTTAGCGACAGGATTTGTTAGTGGCCTGCTGGAGTTGGTGCATAGGCCAGTGGTCGGACTTCGGAATTTTTCCTGAAAGTAATCATATAGCTACATACATTTTAATTACTGGTTCTAATCCTGTCTCCCTGCTTAAAACGAGGCTGTAGGGGTATATGGGTATGTGTATGTCGGTATATGGAAGAGGCAAGATGTGAGTTCTGTGCTTCTCTTACTGTGCGTTGAGGAGGTGGCACTAAAGAGTAGTTTAGAGATAAACAAGGCAAACTTTCAGTTTTCGAAAAAAAGGAAAAAAGAAAAATTCGAATGAATGACAAAATCGCTAAACTTATGAAAATATTTTATGAGGGCTGGGCGTCAATAGTATGACAAATATTATGCTCAAATATGAGGTTGTACCCTTTTTGTAATAGCTGAAAAGTGAAAAAAAAATCCGAAAAAAGTAGATTAGACTGAAAACTGTGGAATCTCGTCATAAGCATATGAATTAGCGTGTGTACCTTAAAAAAGGGCAGTCTGGAAGAGGACATGGTTTTTGAACCACAGTTACTGCAATGCCACTCCGTCAGACCTGCAGAGCATGGGGTGGGAGTAAAACATGATGAACAGTTGTTCATCGCGACTGTAGCGTCATGTACCAAGTAAAATTAGCCCTAGTGGCTTATTTTCCCCAATTTTAACTTCAAGTATTTTCAGTTTTCCTCTAATAGCACAAGTAACCTAGTTATAGCATAACGGATTTTTCCACTGCATGAGTTAGCCATTTCAGACATCTCGGATTCTTCGCACATTTTCAACTTGCGATCATAGGCCTATTCCTCCATCTTGAATGTTTACATTCAACTAGTGAACTATTTGTGCCATATTGATTTGTTGTTGCTGCCAGTTTCATCAGAAACAGAAGGACTCGAAGAGAGAAGTTGACTGCAGCACCACAGAAAGTGACGCCCTCAAAGACGGAGAGTGGAACTACGATCCAGAAACAGCAGTGGCCGCTCATGGTAAATTTTACGATTTTGCTGCAGTGTGCTAGCCTATAGCCATTCCACATACAAGGATAGTAATCGTAACAAAATTTTATATATTAATTTTACTAATATAAACTGAACTACTTAAATATATTTAAATTTTATAATTACTCGTTCTGATTTGTGAGGGGGAAAAGAAAGAAAAACAGGTAGTGCTTGGAATTGAACTGGGCCAGCCGCTGTGGCCGGGCGGTTCTAGCCGCTTCAGTCCGGAACTGCGCTGCTGTTACGGTCGCAGTTTCGAATCCTGCCTCGGGCATGGACGTGTGTGATGTCCTTAGGTTAGTTAGGTTTACGTAGTTCTAAGTCTAGTGGATTGATGACCTCAGATGTTAAGTCCCATAATGCTCAGAGCCATTTGAACCATTTGAATTGAACTGGAGCCAACAAATTGACGGTCCGCCTGCTTGACCACTGCGCTATGTGATTCAAACATGAACTGCTGCTCTAAAATCTCTGTTTGTCTTTGCGTAAATATGTAGAGAACTCAAGTGCTTTTCAGATGTTTATGGGTTCTGTCACGCTGACCCTCTCACTGCTACGGACGAGTTATTTCCGCACCTCAGCAAGTAAAAAAGTTCCAAGTATCTATCACTTAACACACATTCCTGTGTGCTATCATTTGCAAAAAATCAGTTTTTACTGTCTTGACCATTTAATGAAATATGCCAGTTGTTATGTCCACATGATCTCCGATATGCAGGAACGGAAATAGGTATAACAAGCACGACCGCCCATCAGTTATGAAAACCAGTAACTTGAGAACGGAATAAGATATTCTTCTGCTCTGTCTTTTAAATAAAATTTCGATATTTTATGTACATTTCATATATAGCAATGTATGGACTGCAGCAACCATACGCAAAGTTTACGCAGTGTATTTTTCACATCTGCAAACTCCATAAAATTGTTTGAAATACTTTACTTAATTTTATGCAGCACAGTAACTATGGCGAATAACGATAAGAAATTCAGTCCTTTATTAAGCAAAGATATCAGACTGCAAGATGTGCAAAAGCCAAAGTTTTTCACCGAATAGTTTTGTTAAAATCGTATGATTAGTATTTCATAGCAGCTGAAACGCCATCTTCCAGCATAGGTAGCAGTATTAGGAGAGCAATACGGCAACAACGAAGCTGTTCTCAGCATGTAACGCAGAGAGCATCCATGTAGCAGTGAAAGAGTTCAATTTTATAAATAATAATTATCATTGTGAAGACTAACGTAAAATGGAAAAAGATGATAGTAGCAGCGGGAACTGAACCTGACCCCTACAAACTGCCCGTCATCTCCTTTGACTAGTCGGCTATGCCAGTGATACGTCAGGTGCTCCTCTAAAGTCCCTCATACACTCTGGTTGCATAATGCTTTGCACGCAGTGCTCAGAGAAAAGTACTAACATGGTGGTGTGAGGAAAATAGCATCCTCAGTGCTGACAGGGATGACGTGACGTCACAGCATGCGCAGTCGAAAACAAGACAGCTCTTAGAGTTGATCGTAATGTGGCGACCAGTCGTTTGGACACTTGCCACTGGTTTCTAGTTATCACAGAGGTTTCTAGTTGTCACGGAGAGAGCGCTACAAAACATGTTTTCATCCATTTTATTTGGTTACTGGCACGCATTCTCAGAGAACTGGCGTAATTTTAGTGTGATTTCCCGCTTGCATTAGAAGTGAAATGGTATAATTCCAGTGCAATATTTACAATGCTCTGTAGCACATTAGCACATGATCACTGGCAGCCACTGCAGAAACCTCGGTACACTCCTATTAAGGCTAAACAACATGAAAGCTAGTACCACAGAGTCCTCAATAACGTGACCAATCATTAAGATAAGAAATTCTTCATCATATATTTTTCTTAAGCATGATGGATGCCCTTGTAAATGCTTTTGCAGAAGGAACCAATGAGGGTATTTGTTACATGTGAGACACATAAAAAAAATCGTGAATTATATACGAACTCTTACTGTATTCTGTGTCAGTTTTCAAAGGGGACTGCGCTTAATTCCGATAGAATGATTGATATCGGGTAGTGCAAAATATTTCTGTTCTTTAAGCTGAGAGACAAGAGAGGGGGCAGACTAAAAAAATTTATCGTTGACAGGCTGGACTATCTTTCTGATGGACAGAATAAAATATTGCTGTCAACCTCACTTATTTTATTCCTTCTATGAATGGTGACTAAATGCCTGCACTACATTTTCAGTACTTAAAAGTTAATTATAATTTATAATTCCAAGTACGCTTCTAAGTTTGATTGCTTTTACTTTACAGTAGTCGTATTTCGGCTGAATTGCCATCATCAGGTTATCTGTAAGTAAATGATACATAACTTTGGCACATTATTTCGCATTTTAAACGTAATAATTGAATGAATTTCATTATTATACATTTTTACATAGGTCTGATGATTTTAACAACCAGCTTGGTAACTATTATTAGTTACATTCTGTTGGTGTTGCTTTAGTAATAACGATTGGTACTGCTTTACCTGATTAATTGCTTTATATAATTTTAATATTATTTATATTGGTGTTTTCGTAACAGCTTGTTTGATGGATAATCTAGTGACATTGTGTGGTTACAGGCAATACATGCAATGACAGAACCGCCTATATCGCATGGATGTCAAAACCATCTAACGTATGTAGAAATGTATAATAATGAATTCCATTAGATAATTACCTTTCAGATTAGAAATAATGTACCAAATTTATGTAGCATTTACTGACAGATAACCTACTGATGGCGGTTCAGCCGAAACAGGTCAAATGCAAAATAAAAGTAATCAAACCTAGCAGCGTACTTGGAATTATAGTTATACAATATCTATTATGTAGTGGACCTAGACGAATATAATTTATAAAAACTGAAATAATAGTGCTGGAATTTTTGCTTCAGATACTGTCTGGTTTAAAATAAATTAGCAAACCATAATATATTATCCTATTTTTTTAATGTATAATGTGGAGATCAGATATGTAGCACTGTTGTAATTGCAAATGACAATGTATGCTAATCACATACTACATTAGCTGGACTTATCTAAATTAGAAAAGAAAAGAGAGTCCAGTCTCATGCAAACCAATGTACGAGGTGCATTCAAGTTCTAAGGCCTCCGAATTTTTTTTCTCCGGACTGGAAAGAGATAGAAACATGCGTATTGTTTTAAAATGAGGCCACGTTCATTGTCAATACGTCCCAGAGATGGCAGCACCGTACGGCAGATGGAATTTTACCGCCAGCGGCAAGAATGAGAACTGTTTTAAATACTTAAAATGGCGACGTTTTCCTTACTTGAACAGCATGCAATCATTCGTTTTCTGAATTTGCGTGGTGTGAAACCAATTGAAATTCATCGACAGTTGAAGGAGACATGTGGTGATGGAGTTATGGATGTGTCGAAAGTGCGTTCGTGGGTGCGACAGTTTAATGAAGGCAGAACATCGTGTGACAACAAACCGAAACAACCTCGGGCTCACACAAGCCTGTCTGACGACATGATCGAGAAAGTGGAGAGAATTGTTTTGGGGGATCGCCGAATGACTGTTGAACAGATCGCCTCCAGAGTTGGCATTTCTGTGGGTTCTGTGCACACAATCCTGCATGACGACCTGAAAATGCGAATAGTGTCATCCAGGTGGGTGCCACGAATGCTGACGGACGACCACATGGCTGCCCATGTGGCATGCTGCCGAGCAATGTTGATGCGCAACGACGGCATGAATGGGACTTTCTTTTCGTCGGTTGTGACAATGGATGAGACGTGGATGCCATTTTTCAATCCAGAAACAAAGCGCCAGTCAGCTCAATGGAAGCACACAGGTTCACCGCCACCAAAATATTTTCGGGTAACCGCCAGTGCTGAAAAAATGATGGGTTCCATGTTCTGGGACAGCGAGGGCGTAATCCTTACCCATTGCGTTCCGAAGGGCACTACGGTAACAGGTGCATCCTACGAAAATGTTTTGAAGAACAAATTCCGTCCTGCACTGCAACAAAAACGTCCAGGAAGGGCTGCGCGTATGCTGTTTCACTAAGACAACGCACCCGCACATCGAGCTAACGTTACGCAACAGTTTCTTCGTGATAACAACTTTGAGGTGATTCCTCATGCTCCCTACTCACCTGACCTGGCTCCTAGTGACTTTTGGCTTTTTCCAACAATGAAAGACACTCTCCGTGGCCGCACATTCACTAGCCGTGCTACTATTGCCTCAACGATTTTCCAGTGGTCAAAACAGACTCCTAAAGAAGCCTTCGCCGCTGCCATGGAATCATGGCGTCAGCGTTGTGAAAAATGTGTACGTCTGCAGGGCGATTACGTCGAGAAGTAATGCCAGTTTCATCGATTTCGGGTGAGTAGTTAATTAGAAAAAAAATCGGAGGCCATAGAACTTGAATGCACCTGGTAGTTCCTGAAACGAAGCCACAGAAAATTTCCATTGCCATCGCTCTAATAATGAAGCTTGTGCTACTCCTCTAATGAACGTGATGAACCATAGTCTTCCGATTTCTTTCTTTCAATGATTGCTATAACGACGTTGAGAGCATTTCATGTCACGTACATAGTTCTCTAAATCTAATACTTCTTTTACACAAACGACTGTGTCATACCATTAAATCTGTAGGTCACTTGTTTATAACCGGTAGTATACACGAGAGCTACTTTTCCTTTTTCAATCTCCGATCAGTCACGAATTGTAAACCACAGTGAAAATGAAAAAAAAATGTTTTGTCTGAATCATTTAGCTACGACTTGCAGCTACTCTGTACATAGTCGCCGCTCCAATTTAGACATTTGTCGCAGCGTGGTGCCAACTCTTCAATACCCTCGTCACGGAAGGCAACCGCCTGTGTTTTCCGCCAATTCTCTACGCTGATTTCCAGCTCGTTGTCTGTGCCCAAATGCTGTCGTCATAGCCAGCGGGTCAATGAACGAAGAAACGAAAATCAGAGGGAGCCACGTCCTGGCTGTATGGTGGGTGGTCAAACACTTCCCATCGAAAACGTTGCAGGAGCGTCTTCGTTGCACTTGCAGTATTTAGCTGAGAATTATCATGAAGAAGGAAACGCATGACAGTTACGTTATGTGGGTTGCATGAAATCTGACAAAATCCTGCATCAGGAACGTCGCACTCGGTGGAAGACATTTTTCTAGGCATCTTTACGTTCTCGCTGTGCGCTCAAAACTGAAAAGTCCGACGTGACGCTATAGGCCGGCATAATAGAAACACTGCGCAACACATCTGCGCAAAATTTCACCGGATTTTCACTGTGATTTTATTTTCGCGACCGATCGGGGATTGAAAAAAAATGCAGTCGTACATTACTTCAGTGACAGTGTAACGTCTGGCGTATGCAAACATATACCAATACTGGCGAGAAAGTATGTGCAGGAATATGATTCATCGTTGTCCTTTCCATCAAACTGTTTTTGACCTGACGTAATGTAAATATAACCTGCTAGTTGAAATTAGTCCATGACAGTTCCCAGCGTGGCTGTTTCATATGTCTTGTACTTTATACAGTGATGTGGAACAAAAGTTGCAGTAGGCCGTCTCTACTAAAAGTTTATACGATTTTGAGGAACTAAAATCAACTTTAACTTCCTTTACTTTGGTAGAACTGAAATGAGGAAACTGAAAACATTTTGACACTGTTTTAGACGGAAATAAAACTAAATCAGTAGCACGAAACTTCGTTTCCTAAAGTCATCCCCTGGTACTCTCTTTGCCAATCAGTAGTGTGGTGACTTATGCCGGAAGCCGCACTTCATGACGTTTATGATTATGGCATGGATCTAAGGAACCTTTGTCATCACTACAATGCGGTCGCTGTACAAATCATTTTGACAGAGAAAGCTTAAAGAAATGAAGTTTAATTTTTAACGTGACCCATAGGCTTCTCATTACACGATGTAATTACTGTTTTTACCAGAAATTGTGTTTTTATAGTGCTACAGTTCCGGGAGATACATGAACAAATTCACAAGGACACTGGTGAAAATAGTCACGATAGGTGACGTGTTCGTACATTCTTCTTTTTATGAGTTATTTTAACACTACGCAAGAGCCACTATCAGGATTTGGATCTCCACATTTTATCCATCTTCGTTTATTATTTATTATTCATTTTATTATCCATTACCTATCATGAACACTTCTAAGGTGTATTTACAACTCTTATTAGCATTTCTTATAGAAAAGCTCCTAACAGTTAGGCCATAGTTTCACTACGGTGCTATTCTACTGGGCAACAAACACGTGTAAACGATCTATGCAGTGTTAATGCCTGAGTACTCAGTGGTGGCTGATGGACTATATGCGCGGTAATGTAAGTAACGAAGGCAGGGGGGTGGTGAGTCACAGTCTGGTGGTGGGAAAGAGCGTAGGAGGAGAATTGGTGGGGGAGAGGGGGGAGGTAATAGGACGCCATCAGCTTGTCAATACCGTTTCCATCTTACACCTACGCATCTGCTCTTCAGCACTCGAGCAACACTTCGCCAGGAAAACTTAATGCAATCCGTATGGGTCACTTCTCAGTGATAAAATCACTTCGGAACCATTTTTAAAATTTCCTCAGTTTAGATAAGATTGTAAAAATCAATTTCCACAGGTTATCTTTGATAACACGCACAAAAACATTTACTTTGTTACGAAATGCTGTTCACTTTATTAGAGAAGCTACTTTCAAAGGAGAATGGAAAAAAAATAATTTTGAAACAGAATTTAGTTTTCGTCTCTGATGCTTTGATTATTGTGGGCCTCTGATAACTAAACGGAAAAAATCTTCTTCGTAGATGTCAGAATCAACAGCATAGGGGCTTCACAAAGTAAGTCACATATGTCACCACATGTTTACATCACTGCGTAACAAGAATGCCACATTGTCAGAAGAGAGTGCATGTCACGGGTTTACTGCACACACAGTTCTGCTGCACTATAGATAACAGGTGCATCATAGTGTGGGAATGAAATGGCGCGGCAACTGGAAATGTCCTCCAAAGCTGAACCACATGACACAGTACGATTCTTGTTAGCAAAACGTCTAAACTGCAGACAGACTGGCTGTGAAAATCGAAGGGCAACTGCACCAAATGCAATGTCACGTCTAGCCGAAGTGAAATGGCGCCAACAATTAGTCTAAGGCCGCATAGACGTAGGTGATGCTGATCGCGTAGTCCAGTTCTTGCATGACGCAATTTCCATCGTTTTGGCAAGGTGAGAGAACATTTGGGGGGAAAGAGACTATCCTACGATGAAAAGGACCACGCAGCGATTCTCGACTGGCTCTATGGCTAAGTAGCGGATTTACAATGTCGAAGAATTGAAGGATTGGTAAAATGTACTGACCACTGTGACTGTGTTGATAAACTGTCAGCATCTATATGTGCTGTACAACTCATACGTGTTACTAAGATCTTCAATCAAAGCTAGGACATACTTCACTCAGAGACCATCATTTGGTTTGTGTGTGTGTGTGTGTATGTGTGTGCAATGCAATCGATATGTGGGCGAATACATTGATCTGAAAACAAAAGTCTCTGTGTGAAGTAGGTCTTTTTTCTGAGTGAAGATCTTTGTACATGCACCTGTTGTACAGTACATGCAAGCTGCTGGCGATTCCTCGCGACAGTCGGTAAATTTTATTGTAACCGGAATTATTGACTTATGGTAAAC
Organism: Schistocerca cancellata; assembly: GCF_023864275.1. NCBI lineage: Eukaryota > Metazoa > Arthropoda > Insecta > Orthoptera > Acrididae > Schistocerca > Schistocerca cancellata. The sequence continues at coordinate 735,566,929 of NC_064626.1, forward strand.
ACATATTCGGTTTTTGCAACTGACATGATAATATGTACATGAATATTAAGTTATTTTAACAATTAGTGGTTTAGATATTTAGCTACACTCTACAAAATTTAATCGCTGGTGCGCTATTGACATATATGTATATATAGGTAAGATGTAAGGCGAGGAGCAAACTAGGTGGCATAGGGGTGGGGGTGTGAGGTAACGGGCGAGTTGCGACGCCCTGGAAATATTATAAGTTCCGAGTAGGCGTGGCCGCGATGGGGCTTCTAAGCGGGCCGCGTCCCGGCAGCAACCATGTGGTGCCAAACGTTAGCTGAGCTTGAGGGGTGGCCCCAGCACGTAGTTCAGCCGCGTGGCTGGGAATGCCATGGTGACGCTGCGTGGACGAAGGAGACACGCGGGGAGCGCCAAAGATGGCGGACTTTATGAAACCTTAATCGCAGACATTTAACAGTTGGTATAGAAATTAATAGTAGCCAGGTGAATGATGATACCTCAAAAAGAAAGATGTACATACTATTATTTGCACGACGATTCTGATGGTGTAATCAGATTTTCAATATGTTTATTAGTGTAAAGTTTAGTGTCTGACTGTAAATTATGCAAGTAACACCCAGCAACGAATTTCCCAAATCCAAACGGTTCATCCGATATCGTCGATCGACGTGTCTTTAGAAAGCTATTAGTGTAAACCTAAATTGGTATAAATTACAAGCATGCAACTTAAATAGTACATGAGTTATTGGAGGTCAAAGAAGCCGATTACTATCGATCGCGTCAGGCCGTAAGTACACCACAGTTACACGTAAAAACGGTAGCAGCATGCTTACAAATATATTTATACATCTGTGTCTTTGTTTATATCCGATATATACTATTCATGGAGAAATTGGTCAAATACTTACTATGTTTTAGTAAGTACAGAGACAATAGGTTACTGGCCTACTTTTGCTTGCTATTCCTCTGATTTATGTTTATTTAATTTGTTTATGTATTTCATATGTATGTTAGAGCGTGTTTATGGTCAATCCGTAGGAATATTTATTTAATTTCAAGTTATTTAAATGTAAATCCAGTATTTCGAATGTGTTTCATTAAGTTAGTGTGTGTGTGTTGGCTTGGAGACAGGGCGGGAGAGCTCTAGCCAATCACAGCGGCCGTTCCATAGAGGAGCATCGTTTCGAGAGAGGGTAGGGGAGTTCGGGGCAGTACGGGGCAGGAGATGTGGCATTGCGGAACAGTGTGGCGCGAGGGATAGTACGGCACAGCACACGGGAAGTGCTGGACGCGACGGCGCGTTGGACGCACGGACGCGAGAGAGATTTGGAGAGTGTGGAGCGGTTTGCGCGTGGTCACGGCGCATAGAAATACTTCGGAGTGCCGACTTGTGCACTTGTGAGATTTCCGTGGCTTCTACAGTGAAGACGTAGTGTGCGTTTAGGAATGAATATCTCACGAGCTGTGCTGTTGTTCATAGTTAATTACGCGCAGTAGGAATCTATTGTTTCCCTGTTATTCGACTTATATTTTATTTCATTGCTGGACCATCGACGCCCGTAAGTGTTTTGCAGAAATATACCGCATTCTCAAAAGTACTTCTACTAACGTACTCATCATTTAAAGTCGTTAAGATCGTACCTGCAGATTTTATTTAATTGCAGTCTTTCATTTATAAACTACAGTGTTGTATTAAATATTCACGATTGCGAATTCAACTCGTGTGTATATTCTTATGGTATACTGTAGACTCAGCAGTATTTGGCTTGTAATGCAGCAACAACGTGTCCCAGCCCCTAGACAACGAAACCAGCCACAACTTTTAATATTTCAACTTTGAGTCTGAGGGTATGTAGTTGAGGGCCACCGCCTCACATCACACCATCATTTTACTAATCTGAAATCCCGCAGGAGGGAGTTGGTTTATTAGCTGTTTCGAGTTAGTAAGTTTTCAAAGGTCCGAATGACAAAATTACTCCTCATTTCAGTCTAGTCATTGAGAAAGTTGTCTGGGACTATATGTGTGTTGATAAGAAGTTTAGTTCTTCCCAGAATGTCAAGTTTTATGCCTTCTCAGCAAGATGATTTCCCTGAAGGTTCTGTTCTTTTCTGTCTGCAGAATTACGTTTTAGGCGAAGCATGTGGCAAAGCTGGATTTGTTCACGTTGTTAAGACAGTTTTGTTGTGAAGTTCCTACCAATTTGTTCAACTGACCAATTTGACCATGGGTTGCAAATGTATTTGTTCACATCTGACTGTCTATACTGCTGCAGGGTAGTTTTTGTACTGTGGATGATTTTATCTGCTTATTTTGTTGCTTATGAACAAGCTTATTTCTAGAGGGCGACAATTATTTAACTATATGAAAAAGAACATAAATTAGCTATAAATTACGACGTGCACACACTTTATTCAACATAGAAACATCATTACAGATATTCAGATTTAGGTTATGACATGTTCAATATGCCTGCCATCCTTGAAGATGATGTGGCGCAGACGAATAGCGAAATTCTGTATGACAAACTGTCGGAACATCGATAATGTCGATGACCTCCTGAATGGCTGTTTTCACCTCAGCAATGGTTTTGGGGTTATTGCTGTACAACTTCTCTTTAATATTAGCCCCATAAGAAGGAGTTGCGTGCGTTCAGATACGTAGAATATGGCGGCCAATCGAGGCACATGCCAGTGACCTCTGGGTATCTCAGAGACAGAATACGGTCCCCAAAGTGCTCAGCCAGGACATCAAACACTCTCCTCCTCCGATTGTGTCAAGCTCCGTCATGCATGAATCACATCTTGTCCAAATCAGGGCCACTTTGGATAATGAGGAAGAAATCATCTTCCAAAACCTTCACGTACCGTTCGGTAGTTACAGTGCCACCAAGGAATATCGCACCCATTATTCCGTGACCGGACGTTGCACACCACACAGTCACTTGTAGAGGGTGAAGAGACTTCTCGATCGCGAGATGCTCATTCTCTGTCCCCAAATGCGCCAATATTGCTTATTCACGAATCCATCCAAATGCAAGTGGACTTCATCGCTAAACCAAACCATATTCACATACTAATTACCATCATGCCCCGTGGCCAACCGTGTAATTTTAACGTCCTAACGCTAGCCGTTCAGAGGTTACGACGATTTTATTTCATATAGCTCAATAATTGTCACCCTATATGTAGTATGTCTTAAAAAAGATTGGCAATTGGTAAGAGTTCGCCCCTCAGAAATGTAGACTTGCAGATGTAGTTTTCTCGTATGTGTGCGTGGTTCTTCAGCCATTGGTTGGTTTAATTTTGTTGTTGCTTTAGTTTATCTGTTACAGCAAGATTATACATATTACTTGATTTTTTACTTTATGTCTTTCAGTTGTATTCACTGGAATAGTAAGTATACGATTAACTGTTTATCTGAAGAATGCCTTTTTTAGTTGTTCTGGATAACAAGAAGAGTTACGAATGGCAGTGCTGGTAGTTGCTGCCTTGCGAAAATTTTAAAAATTATGCTCCTGCCTTTTATTATAGATTTTTCAGTAAAGATAGTTAATCCCATGCCGTGTTTCACTCTACACTGTGAGTTGAATTTTGTGGAGCAATTTATTTTCTTCAGTTAGGCTTTGTATTTTTCTGTTGTTCCGTTAAACAGACTAACAATGTCATCAACATAACTATTTGTGGTAAGGCAGCTTATCCTTCATTTGGATTCGGAGATAAGAATGTTGTTTCAAAGTTGTTACTACACACATCAAAAAAAAGTTTTGCAGCATCTCGGTTCCGAGAGTTCCGGAACCGTACAGAAAATTGGAATAGTGATTAACATAAACATCATTTTCGCCCTTTTTATTCCTCATGAAAACCGTACATTGCTTGTTGTACCACAGTAAAGTGAGAACTTCAGAGGTGGTGATCCAGATTGCTGTACACACCAATACCTCTAATACCCAGTAGCACGTCCTCTTGCATTGATGCATGCCTGTATTCGTTGTGGCATACTAACCACAAGTTACTCAACGGCGATTCGCCGTAGATCCCTCAGAGTGGGTGGTTCAAAATGGTTCAAATGGCTCTGAGCACTATGGGACTTAACTTCTGAAGTCATCAGTCCCCTAGAACTTAGAACTACTTAAACCTAATTAACCTAAGGACATCACACACATCCATGACCGAGGCAGGATTCGAACCTGCAACCGTAGCGGTCGGGAGGTTGCAGACTGGAGCGCCTAGAACCGCTCGGCCATCCGGCCGGCCAGGTGTTGGGTCACAACGTCCATGAACAGCCTTTTTCGTTATATCCCAGGCATGTTCGATAGGATTCATGTCTGGAGAACATGCTGGCCACTCTAGTCGAGCGATGTTGTTATCCTGAAGGAAGTCATTCACAAGATGTGCACGATGGGGGCGCGAATTGAAGTCCATGAAGATGAATGCCTCGCCAGTATATGCTGATAAGGTTGCACTATCGGTCAGAGGATGGCATTCACGTATCGTACAGTCGCTACGGCGTCTTCCATGACCACCAGCGACGTGCGTTGGCCCCGAAAAATGCCACCCCAAAACAGCAGGGAATCTACACATCGCTGCACTCGCTGTCTAAGGCGTTCAGCCTGACCAGGCTGCCTACAGACACGTCTCCGACCATTGTCTGGTTGAAGGCATATGCGACACTCGTTGGTGAAGAAAACGTGATGCCAGTCCTGAGTGGTCCATTCGGCATGTTGTTGGGACCTTCTGTACCGCACTGCATGGTGTCGTGGTTGCGAAGATGGACCTCGCCGTGGACGTTGGGAGTGAAGTTGCGCATCATGCAGCCAATTGCGCACAGTTTGAGTCTTAACACAACGTCCTGTGGCTGCACGAATAGCATTATTCAACACGGTGGCGTTGCTGTCAGGTTTTCTAGGAGACATAATCCGTAGGTAGCGGTCTACACTGCAGTAGTAACCCTTGGGCGGCCTGAGCATGTCTTCGACAGTTCCTGTCTCTCTGCATCCCCTCCATGTCCGAACAACATCGCTTTGGTTCACTCCGAGACGCCTGGACACTTCCCTTGCACTTCCTGGCACAAAGTAACAATACGGATGCGATCGAACCGCGGTATTGACCGTCTAGGCATGGTTGAACTACAGATAACACGAGCTCTGTACCTCCTTCCTGGTGGAATGACTGGAACTGATCGGCTGTCAGACCCCTTCGTCTGACAGGCGCTTCTCATGCATGGTTGTTTGCATCTATGGGCGGGTTTAATGACATCCCTGAACAGTCAAAGGGACCGTGTCTGTAATACAATATCCATAGTCAACGTCTATTTTCAGGAGTTCTGGGAACTGGGATGATGCAAAACAGTTTTTGATGTTTGTATATGTCTACTAGCAAACCTGCAAGACTTCTTCCTATTATAAGTCCATCTTCCTGAACATAAGACTAGTTCTATAGAAAATAGCTGGGTGACACTATGAGTTCCAGAATCTCAATGAGTTCACAGATTTATGCTCTACTTATTATTGTTCCACGTTTTAATATTGTAATGAACCAAACGGTACCTGCAGCAGCAATCCCATGTTCCAGGTGTTGACTGCTGCCGTCAACGATCCATCCTGCCACAGTATACTCATCAGTAGCCAGCCACATTCGCGTTCCAACCTAATTCCACGAGGCAATGACCTACCTTCTAATTCCACGAAGCAATGACCGGATATTCCGACTCTGACGTACCTTCTAGAAGCTTCTGTGAGATAGAATAATGTGGCAGTGCTACTTCTTCTGCATGACCAGCCTCCAGACAGCAATATTTATATCCCATGGGCCCAGCCAGTCACAGATATGTTATGATGCCTACCGCTGCTATAAAGATAACATGTTTATGATGCACCTTCATACCCTGAATCCTCAACTGCTGCCTGACCACCCAGGCTCTCACGAGCTCATCGTTCCGCTGCCACCATGGGTCTACTCGGCATGATCTGGGCTACTTTGCATGATCTTGAATATAAGCGGCCTTCCCTCACCCTTTGCCACTGGGTCTGATGCTGCCAACAGTACAGGGATCGTCTCCCTGGGTAACACTGCCGTATGTCACATCACTGCGGCACTGGGCCATCAAACTAGAAATCTTCACTCGGCTTCCACTGGCTGCCAGCCTGTCAAGTTCTATGACCACCACTACCCTCTCGGCATTTGATGAACCAATATTGCCAATCAAGTAATCTGCCTCCCAGCAGCATGTGTCTGTTGCAGGGCCCATCTGCTGCACCCACTGCACTGATGCAGAAACGTACTGGGTCATCTCCAGGCCATGCCTGGGATGAGAGCACACAACTTTAGCTGTTTTAGCTTATTAGAACAGTAAAGAATTGTCATTTACGCCATCTTTTAGGACTACTGTCTCCCTCATAAGCCATACAAACAGTGGACTCCTTGGTGGGAGTGTCAGATGCCTCTTGACAAATACAAAGAATGGGTGTTCCAAACTTATGTAACACTCATGTACCTTGATCCGTTGCAGTGTGTTGTTTTAATGTTATACTGATTGTTCCTTTGACAAGTATGTTATACCCTGATCCGTTGCAGTGTGTTGTTTTAATATTATACTGATTGTTCCTTTGACAAGTATGTTGGTGTATAAGTTTACCATGACAAGAGATGCAAATTCAGCTGTGGCAGCAATGGGAATATAGCTTATGTTATTAATGAGTTGATATCTGTTCTTGACAAAGAAACTACTTTTAAATACATATGGATTATGGGTAATGTCATTGAACTTCCTAGTGATTTTATAATTTGGGTTATTGATGTAATTTACAGTGGTAAAAATGCGACACTTGGATTTTAGGTTGTGATACTAATTTTGGTGCTGACAGTATCATCATTACACAATACTGCACTATTATAAGAGGATGTTTTAGATTTCAGTAGCTTATTTATTATTTCTGAAGAATTCAAGAGTTTTGTTTAATGTTATCCTTATATGACAACAGTTGCGCTGTCCTTGTCTGTTTTAACAATAAAGGAATTACTGGTTTTAAGTTTGTTCTCAATGTCACATAATATGCCATGTTCATTACTGATGTACCACACATTTTGTTTGTCTGTATTTTACACAATAATGTTGTTCATCTTGAGGGCTATAGCATTTTGTTCATTCTGATTTAATTCGTATGTTGTACATGTCATTTCCTATCACTTTTAGATATTTAATAGTGTTTATATTTCGTTTTGGGGCAATACTGTGCTTGAGGCATTTGTTTAACAGCTTTAATTCGTTATTGTTGAAGCATTTCTGTAGCATTTGTCACTTTGTCAAGTGTGATGGACAGAATGAAGTAACTGAGTGATGTGTGACAGATCTGAGAGAAAACATGCACTATTTGAACAGCACATGCCGGCTGGTGGAGACTGATGGTGACAAGGGTCTATGTTTATATTCATAATAAAAAGAAAGTGATTTGTGGCCAGTGGATTTCCGAAGTCTTCTGGTGGCTATTAATTACAAAAATATCGAAATGTGATAATAAGTCACTTTTCGATACAACTAACCATAAAAGCATCAGTCGTGGCGATACATTAAAACCATGTTATCTACATTCTTATCACAGAGGCAGTATCTAGACACACGATGTGGGAATAAATATATAAGTTACATGTGCCGCATCTGAAGAAGAGCCTAAGAATAGAATAAACGAATATTTCCAAAAAGTGTGTGGTTGCAGTTTTCTGTATTTGTACTCAATACATAGTTCAAATGGCTCTGAGCACTATGGGACTCAACAGCTGAGGTCATAAGTCCCCTAAAACTTAGAACTACTTAAACCTAACTAACCTAAGGACATCACACACATCCAAGCCCGAGGCAGGATTCGAACCTGCGACCGTAGCAGTCGCGCGGTTCCAGACTGAAGCGCCTAGAACCGCTCGGCCACCATGGCCGGCCAATACATAGTCACATGGTTTTAAACATCCGTATTATATAAATAATGGATAAGTTCAATTCTTCTAATATCTTGCTCTTGGAAGAAATAATGGATTGCTTTTATTTTCTGCGAAGCACATTGGTTAAGTACAGATCTCGCCTCAAGGTCTGAATGTTACTCTACAGCTACAAATGTTTGGCTCTGCTGCAGTTTGTAGTGTAAGCTTAAACATTTATCAGTGATACCACTAACATTTCCTTTGTCTTCTATGAGATTCAACGAACTTCTTTCCTCACCTATTCTTCATAATACCTGTTCATTTCATACCTTGTGCTTTCCTTTACTTTTATATTTTGCTACAGCATCAAAATTCGCATCGTATCACCTCCTTCTCCAAATTTTGTCGTCATTCAAATTCCTTTTTGTTTATTGTTGTATCTTGACTGTACAGTTTCAGAGCTTTCTACCAACATTTGACATTACCATTCTCTAGTACTGAATAAACCCGTCGTCTCCTGCTCCAATCTCTCTTGGTTTAGTCATGCTGTATAACGATTCTTCGTGGTGCTGGCTAGCATTAAGCGTTTCCCTTGAGCCACAGGTGCAGATCCACGGTTCGGTTCGTGGAGAAGAACAGGCGATCGAGTGGTCGGGTCATGGTTTGTTACTGTCTGTCACCCCTACCCTTAAACAGAACTTGTCGTCACCTCCCATTTCTAATCTTCCACAAATGCCTACATTTGTAGCAGTAATAAAAAATTATTCAAACTGTTTTAATATATTATTTACAACAATAATTATAATAAGTTTATACTTCATCAAAACGTAACTTCAAAGAAATTGCAGTTCAGAAAAGTACATTTTAAAAGAAGTCGTCGAAAAACTACAGGAGTACATGTGTAACGCAATTGATTTAACAATTGTAACAGGTACTAGATTTCAATACTATATCAATGTTATAATGTGCACAACATAAAATCGTAGTGTACCCTTACATTTACCAGTATTTTACGGCGTGAGCACCTCCCTGCAAAGTAAGGGTTTTGAGCGAGTAAATAAATGGAATGATGTATTTTTTTTTCAGTTCCTTTCCCCTACGTTCAGAGATTCAGTGTTTCTGATACTTCTTTTCTTACCCAAATTCCATTTAAGGAATAGGTGTCTCTTCTGGCTACAATGTTCTGTGTAGGCGGTCAGGCCGTTAGGTTATCCACTTGGGTAGGCACGAAGTCAAGCAACTGTGTTGAACTTAGTTTGCCATTTCTAGAATTCCTTGTCTTGTCATCAGGGTTCACTTCGAAGCGGTACTCATCACTGAGCACAATTCTGCTCCAGTCAGTGAGGTTCCAGGCCGAAGACGTATCTGGGGACGCGCTGGATAGCGGTGGAATTCCAACACAATTGTCGTCTGCCGTAGGGCCCGACATACAGGTGCCATTTCCTTTGCAGCAGGACCCCTTTGGTCGTCATCCGCGATACTCTTACAGCCCAGCGGTACATTGACGATATTCTACATTCCCTTTTGTTGCCCTTCATGGCAAGCCATCGTGTGCTTACATTTCAGCAAAATAATGTCCTCCCGCATATAACGAGAGTTTCTACTGCTTGTCTTAGTTGTCCCCAAAAAGGTACCTTGGCTAGAAATGTTGGTTCAAATGGCTCTGAGCACTATGGGACTTAACTTCTAAGGTCATCAATCCTCTAGAACTTAGAATTACTTAAACCTAACTAACCTAAGGACATCACACACATCCATGCCCGAGGCAGGATTAGAACCTGCTACCGTAGCGGTCGTGCGGTTCCAGACTGTAGGGCCTAGAACCGCTCGGCCACCCCGGCCGGCCAGAAATGTTGCCCGATCTCTCGTCCAACAGAGAACATTTAGAGCGTTATGGGCAGGGAACTCCAACCAGGTCGAAATTCTGACGATCTAACTCGCCAATTGGGCAGAAATGGGCACAATATCCCTCAGCAGGTCATCCAACAACTCTGTCAGACGATGCCAAACCGAAGAACTGCTTGCGTAATTATCAGAGGTGAATCAACGCATTATTGACTTGCTCAGTTGGTGAAGCTCTTTCTCTGGAGCGGGTCATCCAATTTTTCTGAAATTTATCAGTTTTTTTGTCTGTACATCTGTCACATTTACCTCCGTATTCGGATAATTCCTTCATGGCGCGTCGTTTTTCTGTCGTAGAGTGTATAAAAAGTTTTCTATTTTTTGGGGGGAGGGAGTGGGGGGGGTGGAGAGAGGGGAGGGTATTTCTGATGACCAGGGTCCGACCTGCGTAGCTGGGTGTTCAGAACGGCTGACTGTAATACAGGGGATCCGGGATCGATTTCCGGTACTGCCAAAGATTTGGATTTTTCCTTGATGGGAGGACTGGTTCGGGGTGCACTCTACTCGTGCGGGAAAATGAGGAGCTACTCGGCCGAGTAGTAGCAGTTCCAATGTCAAGATACCCGACAACGTCCTGGATAGCGGTATGCTGACCAAGTACTCCTCCATACTGCATCGGATGACGCCATTGGCAAAGGATGACACAGTCCGCCAGGCCAGACTGGCCCGTCTAGGACCCGAACGAGTAACTTAACTTCTTATGGCGACCATAAGCGCCTTTTCCATCCGTGCCTGTCAAGCGCGCCAAAATATCAGCCGCAAGAAACTAGTACTGCAGGATACTCGTACGCGCATGCGCATGGACGTACTACGCGCAGTTAAATGTTTTACTCTCTCACTTCTTACAGAATGCATTTCTGACTGACATCAGGAACTATGCCACACGACCTTGCGGAGACCCACACTTCCGCGTTCTGCGTGGTTGGCACTAGGTTTGGCATTAATGAGGATGGCAGAGGCGCGCAGAAGCGCGCGCTCTCGCATTCACAAAAGGCGGTGTAATAGCCGGCGCATCAGCCATGCGCGGCTCCGGGCGCCAGGGCCGTGGCGCCAGTCTGCTGCTGCTACTGGCACTAATCACGCGACAGTCGCACCGCGGCTCTGATGTCGCAGCAGCCGCAAAACGTCCGTCCTAATTATAATACTGCTTGTCCAGGCTGCAATGCCCCGAACATAGTCCTGCTCCCGTAGGGTAAACAGTTTAATGTCGTTGTGTGATTTCCAATAAGGGACAGCTGTTTCCTGGACTAAAGATCGCAGTACTATTATGTACCATACTGTCTCACAGAGGAATAATCAGTTGCACACAATTTTTCTTCTTTTTTTCGATATTTGTCACGATTCTTCTTCGCTCTGCTGAAATACTGCTAATAGCTCCTTTGAAGAGAATGATGTCCGACTGCCCAGAAATCCATACAATTGGTGACAAGCCATGATTAAGTCATTCTACAATGTTTAAAAAGACTCACTGGATTCCACAAATCTTCAGCAAGAACCAAGGTAGAAACTTGAGGCGAATTTTAACTTACGGTTAGAAACTAGATTTCCTGGTGCATGTACCTATCCCTTTCGCTCATTCTTTACCCAATATATGTCGATCCAAGATGCTAGTAATACTACAATAAAATGCGTTTTGCCTTTTTCTTTTCAACAGGGGCTGTTCACTTACAACTTTGCATCGTGATTTTTCGGCACTGCAACAATAGATTCGCCATAAGATGCGTGCTGATAACCCGTTACACCATTTTCCTTCATGGTAGCGGGCCACTGTGACCGAGCGGTTCTAGGCGCTTCAGTCCGGAAACGTGCTGCTGCTACGGTCGCAGGTTGAAATCCTGCCTCGGGCATGGATGTATGTTAGTTAGGTTTAAGAAGTTCTAGTCTAGGGGACTGATGACCTCAGATGTTAAGTCCCATAGCCCTTAGAGCCATTTGAACCATTTCAACCTTGATGGTAACCTGATCACATGGTAAGTGATGTCTTTTGTGGGCTTTGGGGGAGAAGGGAGATTATGTGACTTCCTTTCCACCAAATTTATGTGAATAACGTAGCAACACTAGTGCATTAGTAAACGTAGTAACTCCAGATACCGTAAGCTCACAACAGTACGGGACGTGTTTGACTAATATCAGGAGTTGTCGTCGGTCCAGCGGAGGACACATTGAATGTGTGTTAAATGTGAACAACAACTTTGATCCAAAGTGTAATTGTAAAACGTCGTTTTCCACTAGCACGTTAAATATAAACACTTGTAAAATCAGATGGTTATTTTGGAAATAAAAACCATGTAGCCTTATGTGGAAGTCATATTTACTCTCACTTTCTGTCTCCATTTATGTAGAAGATACAGCGTCGTAAAATAAATGAATTTGTTAGAAACGTCTTGCATGTGACTAACCAGATCAGAACGTCGGATAATGGCAATCTTTGTTGTCATCAGGTGTCTTTCTTTGATGTTAGAATGAATACATTAGCTTCTGTCTCCGAGAGGGGGCAGTCCTGTTGTCATGGAGAATGGGAAAGTTCGGTATGTCATGTAACTAAGTTGTTAGTAGACCTCGTATTGGCAGTCAGGCGGATGATCGAGTGTATGATTGGCAAGGCGTGCCATACCAGCGCGCGGGACAGTCATTCTCCAAGGCCGTGTACTCGCTGCATTTTTCACGTATGTTGGTGTGCCGAGAGTACCTTGACTTGGGGAAAATCAGAAGAAACAATCACTTGGTGCAACAATGCATGCATTAAGTGGTTGCCATCGAATAATTCTCATTGTACCAGTGGAAAGAAATGCCACAAAGCAGCATTTCACTCAGCAGTTCAGTGCTACACAGCAAAAACCAGCAAGCACATACATAATTCTAAACCACACATAGGCTCCGGACAAAAATATGGGACCACCAAAGGCATACTGCATTACCTTGCCTAATACAGTGTATGAAAACTTCTGGCATTCAAAACAGTTTTCAGTTTCCTCGGAATTGGTGAATACAGGTCCTGCGTGTTTTTCAGTGGACTCTTATACCACTGTTACCGCAAAACAGTGACAAGTTCAGGTAACGAAGATGGAAGTTGTTATGAATCACGCATCCTTTCTCTCCGAAGCACAAACTGGCATTCAACACCAGGACTGCCTCAGATAATCACGAAATCCCACCTGTTGTAATCGTACTGGATACCTTCCCGTCTGTCAAACATTACAGCTACGTTTGACTTACCGGTTACTTCGTATATCCCCTCCATGAGGACTTCAGAGTCCCCCCCCCCCTCCCCCGTTCTGAACATCATCATTGGTATCTAATGAAGCTCCTGCGAAGGAGATACAAACCCATCTTTCGTAATTTCATCCACGTTGTAATATCAACACCTTAATCCAAGACCAAATCCCTCCCATCTCCATCCCCTTCTCTATACCTAATTCCCACACCCCTGTCTCAAATTGATAGAAAATAATTAGGGGCTTTAATGTTATGCGTTATAATTACTTCCATTACACTATGCTTTTGGTACGTCAGATATGCCAGTGTGTCACGCAGCAATAGGAGTGCTATGCATATCCAACAATTCAACTTATCAGGCTGTTAGTTATGAGTGCGTTCGCATATCAGTAGTGATACTAAGTTAGTAAGCTACTGTGCGTGCAATAACATCAGCTGTCCTCACATGTCTTCCTGTTTGCCTAAGTGTAGCTCCTGAAGCGCTCCCCGCTCCCCTCCCTCTGAAGCTGCCAAGCACTGCGAACAGAGGGCCGTGGGTAGGAACGCGGCTATGTACCGTCCTACTGAAACAGTGCGGAAGTATGGATTAAACACAATGAAAATTGTGTAAGCACTATATTCACTACTTTGAATGTATGATGCACCACATATCAACCAATAGGAGCATTTTGACAAATACAACGAAGTTCGAAAGACAAAGAGTAAATATTTTCCCTAATTAGGGTGATATCCTTCAAATCAATAATTATGTTGTACTAGACTCTTTCTGAAGTAGCTTATATTCTTCTTCACGGGTCAAGCTATTTCGGTACCGAATTTCATCGAAATCAGATCAAATAATAAATTTAAACGTTTTGTGCATGATGTGGCAGTTTTCCCCGCCTCTTAGTGCTTATGACGTCATATATCACGGACTATCTCTCGAACAGTGTTATAATTTTGCAGGTACATTCAGCTGTATATGTGAAAATTGCCTGAAAAATGTGTCGCGAATACAGTTAGCAGTAGAAAGGTAATGAATTTAAAATTCATGCCCAGTACGAAAATGAGTAGCGAAAATGTATTCATCATTTTGTGAGGTGGGGGTGGGGGTGGGGGCGTAGGATAGCTGGAAGTTTCATAAATGTTTGAAATTATATGCAACGTTTTTTGTAAATCACTAAGTGCCCTCATTCTCAAATACTGTATGAATAAAATCAGTGTATTTGCATGTTGCAGTCTGCATTTCTTTTTCACCCTCCCCCGTAAGGGTAAGCTCGTTGACGATCTGCTTCCATCAAACTCTGTCTTGAGCATGGTGACTTCCTTGCTGCAAGCCTATCCCGATCAACCTCTTAGTCTGCTTTCTACACCACAATTGTACGCGTCCTATAGGTCTTCGGCCATAGACGTTTCCTTCTTGGATCGTTCTTTCCATCGCCTATTGCCTTCTGATAAAGTAACCAAAACATTTCAAATGATTTTGGTTGACAAAAGTCGAGAGTCTTGTTCTAATGCCGAGCTGCCTCAGGATCGATTTATCAGTTACACGTACTGTTCATGGTATTTGCAGTAATCCTCTTTGACACCAAATTTCCAGAGCATCAATTCTGCGACGATTCACCGTCTTCATCGTCCAAGTTTCTGCTGCGTAGGTCACGACAGGGAAGTTTAGAAGTCGGAAGAAGGTGAACTTGGTCTTGGTGCTGATGAAGGTGTCCTTGCAGATGGGAGTAAGTATTGGTGTAGAACTTCTCGCAACTGAAATCTGCCTACGGAGCTAAGGCTCGTAATCTCCAGTATCAGTGACACTCAAAGTCACTGAAGACTTCGTCAGTTGTCATTAGAGCGATCTCCAATCATCACTTTGATCTATGTGCTATTAATTTCAATACCATGTTCTCTACTTCTTTCGGCCAACGTTCTCATGATGGTTTCTAGTTGACGTTCATCTGTTACAGTTATTAGAGTATCATCTGCATACCTGAGATTGTTACTTTTTCTTCCACCTACAACGATGCAGTCATATCAGTGTTCAAGAACCCCTCTCATAATGTGCCCACTGAATGCACTGAACAATAGTGAAGAATGGATGCATCCTTGTCTCACGTCTGCATTAGTAGAAAGGATGTCGGAGAAAGTGTTACTGCTTCTTACTGTAGCTGTGTTCGGAAACTACAGGTGCCGGGTCATGTGTACCAGATGTCTCGGCGTGCCCATCTCGATGAGGATGGTCTATAGCTTTATCCATTTCATATTGTCGACGGCTTTCTTGTAATCTACGGAACACATGAGCATCTTGATATTATACTCGCGAGCCTTCTCTATGATCCGCTGTATGGTTGGGATCTGCTCACGCTTTCCCTTGCATTTCCCTTGCCTCTAATAAATCCAGTATTTTCAACTGATATTTGCAGAGGTACGAAGGGCTCCCGCCTCTCGTTCAATACAGTGAGAACGATTTTACTTGCATGGAAGATATTGATACAATATTCGCTATTCATATGTATAGTAGTGGCTCTAAGATGGTCTACTGCATACAATTAACGATACACATCTTGAAAGGTGCATGGATTCAATGTTTCACGTAAAAACAAAAAAAAATATGGAAGTACCCAAACAACAGGAAGATGATAAGATGACTGTAATTATCGTAAGAAGTAAACGTACGATTTTGCGCACGTCTAACGTTTACTGGTGTGCTCATAAAATGTGCACGTGCTATGATCAGCCTACGTATTTATTTTAAAGTACACTACTGGCCATTAAAATTGCTACTCCAAGAAGAAATGCAGATGATAAACGGGTATTCATTGGACAAATATATTATACTAGAACTGACATGTGATTACATTTTCACGCAATTTGGGTGCATAGATCCTGAGAAATCAGTACCCAAAACAACCACCTCTGGCCGTAATAACGGCCTCCATACGCATGGGCATTGAGTCAAACAGAGCTTGGATGGCGTGTACAGGTACAGCTGCCCATGCAGCTTCGACACGATACCACAGTTCATCAAGAGTAGTGACTGGCGTATTGTGACGAGCAAGTTGCTCGGCCACCATTGACCAGACGTTTTCAGTTGATGAGAGATCTGGAGAATGTGCTGGCCAGGGCAGCAGTCGAACATTTTCTGTACCCAGAAAGGCCCGTACAGGACCTGCAACATGCGGTCGTGCATTATCCTGCTGAAATGTAGGGTTTCGCAAGGATCGTATGAAGGGTAGAGCCAACGGGTCGTAACACATCTGAAATGTAACGTCCACTGTTCAACGTGCCGTCAATGCGAACAAGAGGTGACCGAGACGTGTAACCAATGGCACCCCATACCATCACGCCGGGTGATAAGCCAGTATGGCGATGACGAATGCACGCTTCCAATGTGCTTTCACCGCGATTTCGCCAAACACTGATGCGTCCATTATGATGCTGTAAACAGAACCTGGATTCATCCGAAAAAATGACGTTTTGCCATTCGTGCACCCAGGTTCGTCGTTGAGTACACCATCGCAGGCGCTCCTGTCTGTGATGCAGCGTCACGGGTAGCCTCAGCCACGGTCTGCGAGCTGATAGTCCATGCTGCTGCAATCGTCGTCGAACTGTTCGTGCAGATTATTGTTGCCTTGAAAACGTCCCAATCTGTTGATTCAGGGATCGAGACGTGGGTGCACGATCCGCTACAGCTATGTGGATAAGATGCCTGTCAACTCAACTGTTAGTGATACAAGGCGGTTGGGATCCAGCACGGCGTTCCGTATTACCTTCCCGAACCCACTGACCCATATTCCGCTAACAGTCATTGGATCTCGACCAACGATAGCAGCAATGTCGCGATACGATGAACCGCAATCACGATAGGCTACAATCCGACCTTTATCAAAGTCGGAAACGTGATGATACGCATTTCTCCTCCTTACACGAGGCATCACAACAACGTTTCACCAGGCAACGCCGGTCAACTGCTGTTTGTGTACGAGAAATCGGTTGGAAACTTTCCTCATGTCAGCACATTGTAGGTGTCCCCACCGGCGCCCACCTTGTGTGAATGCTCTGAAAAGCTAATCGTTTGCATATCACAGAATCTTCTTCCTGTCGGCTAAATTTCGCATCTGTAGCACGTCATCTTCGTGGTGTAGCAATTTTAATGGCCAGTAGTGTAATTACTATAGAAAACATTTACAAGGGTTTTGAGGTTGGACACTGACGCATGTTTTACAATGTTACTTATCAGCGATATTAGGAACTTCACCGTTACTTAAGAGCTAAGTCAGTGGAAAGCACAAATTGTAATTCTTTTCTCGTCTGAGACTTCTGACTCCAAATAATTGGACATCATGTTCGATTTATATGGTTTTACTTTCGTTACTTATGACAAGTCGTTAGTAGATTAAAATTAACTTTCAACGATAAACTCCTTTTTGAACCGACTTTTTAAATGCTACCTCATCAACATCAAACGGTATAGCCGATCAGTAAATTATAGCGTTCGATTAGGCAGTACATTGTAACGAAAGATAGACCAGCCGGAATAAACGATCCATGACACATATGAACAGCGTCATTTGTGAACAATGTCCTAGGAATAGAAGGGTATCTTCACTATGTGGAGTGACAAAGAAAAGCGTATTTTTATAGGATGAATCGGAAATGCACAGACAAATTCCAGAGATTGTTTAGGGAGATTTTCTGAGTATTTTGGTGTAATGGACCCGTGGACTCCTGTCACTTACCACTACAAAATAATTACATTTCCTTTGATACCACACTCTCACTTATTTCTGTATCCATATTGTGCTTAATGTGCAACAGTGCAAACTACGACACTCTGTGCTGTGCGACGTGTTCCATTCCCTCAGGGTACTTGCTGTTGACAAGTAAGGCCTACTTTACTCCACGCACACAAAAAATGGTTCAAATGGCTCTGAGCACTATGGGACTTAACATCTGAGGTCATCAGTCCCCTAGAACTTAGAACTACTTAAACCTAACTAACCTAAGGACATCACACACATCCATGCCCGAGGCAGGATACGAACCTGCGACCGTAGCAGTCGCGCGGTTCCGGACTGAAGCGCCTAGAACCGCTCGGCCACCGCGGCCGGCTCCCACGCACACACTCTTGCATTCAGAACTGCTACTTTCTGCCTCGGGTTTGTTTTTCCGGTTGTGTTAGTTGTATGTTAACAGTGGTACACAGCAGTATGCGTAGTTGTGCTGATGAATATTTGATCGCTATGCATATTCTATGTGGGTTCACTGAACGCAGAGAAAGAGATTGTAATATTAAGGGGAAAAGATACGTGTGTTGTCTGAGGGTTGTTTCGTTACATTGGATATTATGTTATACACTTTACTGATCGCATACTATGGTCTTTTACTCTTCTGAACATATTTGAAAAAAACTAAGGTAAATGGAGCAAAAAAACTAATAAATCGTACATATATTACTGCTATATAATGAGCCCCTTGTCCCATAATGCTCATAAAATATTCCTGAATAGCCTCAGAAATTTTCTCACCGTAGTTTGGGTTCTCTCTTTGGACAATGCGTACGACGCGTTGCCAGAGAATCATTTGCGAGAACCATTCAGCAAGTTTCGGAAGCCAAGTGTGGGGCGTTTAGGATACGCAAAGAGAAAGCCACTGGCACCCTTCTGGAACAGTGGAGGGATGGGGAAAATCCACGGGACAACAGACAAACATCTGCAGGCGGCTACCTGACATTTAATCTGTAGCGGAGAATGGCTCAGAAAGTCGCCAAACTGCGGTGCCGGAAAATGATAGAGTACAGCTGGAAATTAATTTTAATCTGCGTTTATTTTGTAATATTACGAACGGCTCGGATAAAAAAAAGGAAAAATGCAATATTTCGGCTTTTCGCTATCGGAGTGCTTGACAGTAAAAAGCTAGCCTTGCTACATAGGCGTCACAAACCTACACATAGCAGTGGAGAACATGACAGAGGATATTTGCTAACTTAATACCGTTAATAGGTGCGCTGGTTTTCCATTTGGGAAGCGGGATTCGACAGGCAGATATCGATATGATTCATTTGTGCTACAGTTAATTTTGAACACAGCTCCCTTACCTTTGTTACCGAAGTGTACGTATTTTTGCGTGGATGAAAACAAGAATTAGGACCCCCTAAATGAAAGTCTAGAAATCTTTACTGTTTATTTCTCTCTCTGCTATCTTTTTATGACTCTTACAATTACGCTGTGCTCAGCAAACAATCCAGACACCATATAGTGACCATTTCTTTGTCTTTAAGACCGTAATTCCGTATGATCAACATTTACTACTGGATTAGGCACACTTGTATTACTTAAGACCTGAACGAAGTGAAGTGGTATGATGGTGAAATGTCATATATGTTTTCGGAAAGTACTAGTTCATAGTGCTGGTCTTCTCATTCAGATTCACGTTTTCGTCGTTTCCCTAATTCGAAATAGTGCTGCTACTCTATTTGATAAGAGGAAACCCTTCTGTGCTAGCTCTCTCTCTTGAGCAATCCGCGTGGTCTCATCCGTGCAATATTTTTACAGGACACGGATGGTTTCACACCTGATGACTGAGGTAGCATCACCGTTGCTAAGCGTGATGCTAGTCGAGCAGCAAAATGTACAACCGAGCAGGTGAGGCTATCTTCGGGCGTAGCCATCCACGGAGAAGTAAGACTGCACATGATCACACCCTCCTGCTCTATCAGTTGCTGGTTTCAGAGGTGCAGAGTTCTGCTGTGCCTGACCTGTCTCTGGCAGCGGCCGCCGCTGGTGGCTGCCTCGCTCTAAAGTAACGTCGCTGCTGCTGCATAGCTCCCTCACTTTCACAGTTTATTCGCTTACATCTACGTCTGCACTCCTTAAGCCCTGTGGTGGAGACTGCATGGTGCGCCTGCCCCATTCACTTTTTATGATTCCCCTGACCACCTCCCCAACCCCGAACCCCCTTAGTCCATTCACAGATGGTACCCTGGAATAAAGACTGTCGGTATTTCTCCACGTGGGTCCAGCTTCAGTGTAGTGAGTACTACGCAAGATGCATAGGATATTAGGAGTATAGCTAGGGATATTGCACGTACTTCAGTGGGTAACTTGTTTATTCTCTGCGTTTAATAGTATTCCCGCAGACGCATCACCTGTCACCTACTTTACCACCTGATATTTCCGGCAGGACCGCGGGACTGCTACGGTCGCAGGTTCGAATCCTGCCTCGGGCATGGGTGTGTATGATGTCCTTAGGTTAGTTAGGTTTAAGTAGTTCTTAGTTCTAGGGGACTTATGACCTAAGATGTTAAGTCCCATAGTGCTCAGAGCCATTTGAACCATTTTTTTTCCGGCAGGGTCGCAACTGCACAGCAAATATGGCCACGCCTGTCAGTATGGACCACCCTCTTGCATCTAGGCATCCCCGCTTAAGTACCTGTCATGCTGGGCAGGGGAGAATAAACATAAATGGATTGCTTGCGCGTAGAACACTGCAACCCTGTGGCGAAATCGTATGAGTAGCGTTCGCCTACGTCACTCGCTATGCACGCTCATGCGGAAGCATCCGGCTGAGAGTTCACTTACTTGCTACCACGCGCCGATAACTCGCCGAGAGCTGTTCGGGAAAACAGTTGTTCTGAACACTAATTTAAAATAAACAAAGAATTGGAGCACTGGACTTCAGATTTATCTGTTATTCTTAAACATATTTATTTACAAATGACGAATAAGTGCTTTTCTTTGTGTAAGTGAATAATGTTACAAATAATATTTCTGATTCACAACTTAGGATTAAAACTTTATATCTGTGCATGCGCACACTGGAAATTCGCATTCCATGTGGAAGTAAGTGCGGGAGCGTGAAATCTTTGTGGCTGCGAATAACCCTCACGTGGCTGTGCTCACACCGCTGCCATTATCACCGGCAACCTTCGGCGACTTCCGCCAGCGATCGGGAGCGTATCCCTCGGATAGGCCACGGGCTTGCGGGTCTCTCCCGCTTGCTTGATGGTACTAACCAACCAAAGAACATACTACTCGTAATAGCTACAGTTATTAATCCGCAAATGAAGCCATTACTGATGTAATGTCCTTCAGTACACTGTCCTCAGTCATCACCAGAAATATCTGCACTTATTCCGCAAAATCATGTGCGTTAGGAGAAGCAGTATCCATGTTTTGAAGATGGATTCCCACAATGTTTTGAGTAGAACACTCTGCAATGCTAGTTGTCTCTCTTCTGATGTCTGCAGCTGCAGTTTGTTGAGCCTTGCCGTGATACATCACCAACACTCACACTGAATAAATAAACCAATGACGAAACGTGCATGTTATATATTAATCTTTTGTACCCCTCTGAATAACTAAAATTGGCAAGAGTCTCATAAAGGTGAATAACACTCAAGAATTTGTAGACCAGGGTCTTACAGTTCTTTAGTATCTAAGTCTACCATATGACTTTTGCAAAACAGACATCCGAATTCCGTATATTTATGTCATCGTTCCTCTTTCAATCACAACTAGATTCCAGTAACTGATTGCCGATTGCGTAGTCAAACGGCATCTGATCTTAACATCTATTTATTTATGTTTACAGTCACCTCCTAATCTTTACAATATACACTGACTGACAAAGAAGACATGGTCAGACGTCAATGTAATTTCCTGCCCGGACTACCTGCGACATGTAGAACGGCCCCCAGTGTATTTTATCGTTGTTCGCGTTTTGTGTTCTAATTAGGCTTGGTAGGATATACAGTACAATGGGCATGAACAGCGTCTGACATGTGAAGGACATGGTGATGTCTCCTAAGCGTGTGATATAGCATTATCAGCATCTGACACGATCTGAAAGAAGTCTCATTGTGTGCGGCTCCGTAAACTTTCCCGGCGTTGTATTCATGTCGGGTCGCCAGATGGAACATGTCGTCATCTGGACACAATATTTCGGCGGTCCACGTGGCCGCCATCTTCACGTGAGTAAGTCGTCGCACTAACTCGCCGGAACTGAAATCAAACACGCCGCGGCGGCTCCTTTATACACCACCGCGGCGGTATTTAGTTGAATATACGCCCTTTAGATCTGATGGATTGATCGTGGAACGAAGTTTATCGGATTCCTCTTAGTATTCATAAAATGAACTCATACTTTTCATTATTTAGCGACAATTACCAATTTTCGCAACAAACAGGTATCTTATGTAAATCGTTTTGCAATTCGTTTTGATCATCTGATGATTTAACTAGATGATGAATGACAGCATCATAAGCAAACAACCTGTCAGCTGCTCAGATTGTCTCCGAGTCGTTTACATAGATAGGGAACTTCAACTAAATACCTAGGAATTACAATTACGAACAACTTAATTTGGAAGGAGCACAAACAAATTGTTGCCAGGGAGGTAAACCAAAGATTGCGTTTTATTGGCAGAACTCCTAGAAAATGTAACAGATCTACTAAAAAGACAGCCTACAAAACGGTTGTCCCTCCTCTTTTGGAGTACTACTTCGCGGTCTGGAATCTTTACCAGATAGGATTAGCTGAATACATCGAGAAAGTTCAAAGAAGAGCAGCACGTTTTGTATTATCGTGAAATGGGAAGGGAGTGTCACTGACATGATACAGGATTTGGGGTGGATATCATTAAAACAAAGACGTTTTTCTTTGTGGCGGAATCTTCTCACAAAATTTCGATCACGAACTTTCTCCTACAAATGCGAAAATATTTTGCTGACACCGACCTTCATCGGAAGAAACGATCATCGTAATAAAATAAGGGGTATCAGAGCTCGCTCGGAAAGATATAGGTATTCGTTTTTTCCGGGTGCTGTTCGAGATTGCAATAATAGAGAATTGTAATGAAGGCGTTTCGATGAACTCTCTGCCAGGCACATGAGTGTGATTTGCGGAGTATCCATGTAGATCAAATAGGAACAGCAGAGGCGTACAACACTTTCTTCAGAGACTCCAGAAATCCCTTCTGTTTTACTCAATGACTTTCCGTCAATTACTACGGATTGTTACCTCTCTGATAAGAAATCACCAATCCAGTCGCATAACTGAGAAGATGTTCCATACGCACGTAGTTTCACTACATGCTATTTGTGTGATACAGTGTCAAAAGCTTTCTGAAAATCTAGAAATACAGAATCAATTTGAAATCCCTTGTTAAGAGCACTCAACACTACAAGTGAGTAAAGAGCCATTTGTATGCGATTGCAGTCTCGGCGTATTGCACTGATGAATTCTTCTGGGGTTGTCAGCCTTACACACCGCCCCCTGGGAAGCCTTTCGCTGCCTGACACGCCCTATGGAGACCTCCCACTAGACCACAGAATAGGAGTCAACCTCAGTGCAAGCAGTAACTGGGTTGGCTACCGGTGATGGTTGATCGGCGGACCCAGACGTGCTGGATCCCCATGGCCGACCCACAACGGTGATGCCCATCCATTGCAGCTGTGTACCCGAAGTCATCACAGCCTGGAGCTGAGAGCAAAGTGTCACCAACACAGCTCACATCTGCACACAGCAATCATAGTCCCTATCCATGCTTAAGGCAATGGAAAACTACACTACACAGACAAACAAGGACAATCAACATGCACTACAGGACTCTGCTGTAGACATGAAAGAAACTGCAAGAACTGTGCCTAATAAATTAGATTAACTCGCAGACAATCAAAAACTGAACTACCAGAGTACTCAGATCATGCTTTACCTTTCTGTACCTTACACAAGATCTGTAGAGTTTATCGTTGACTGAGGTGATACAGTGCTTGACACAAAGGACTCGCTTGTGGAACGACGATGTTTCAGATATTCGTACTGTCATTCACTTTTAGGATTTCCGTAATTCCCCTAAATTTCTCCAACCAAATGCCAGGATGGTTCCTTTGAAAATGGCTTGGCTGGTTTCCTTCCTCATTCTTTCGTAATCCGAGCTTATTCTCCCTCTGTAGTGATCGTGCTGTTGGCGTGAACTTAAACATTATTCTGGTTTCCTTTTTCTTTTTTGGGGGCGATTCACAAATGCTAGGAACTTTGTGGCTTTGGTCTTTTAAGTGTGCAGTAAAGGTGGTAGGTTACTGTCACTTTCTGCATGCTCTTTCAACCAGATGCTAACCTTCCTTCCCACTTGTTCAGTATAGAACTTAGAGCAGTATTCACAGTAAATGTTACATATTCCTGTCTGTGAAAAAGGCTCCAGTTTACGTGCGTTATGTCTCAATAATTATTGTAAACTCTTATTGTTCTTCTAGCTTGTTTTCACTTTTGTATTCTAGAGACAATGAACTGTTTTGTCGGTAATAGTAACTAAATATGGGCATACAAGAACTTTGGCTTTCTTCTTTATCCCTGATTAAAGTTATATCTTCTTCGGAATTGGGGCGTGTTTTATTGGTTTTACTTTTAAATTATGTGTCCACCAAGTATTTAGGAATACCGTTATTTATTGCCTTGTTTCAGATAATGTTTAGTGCATGTTCAACTTCCTTTTCTCTTCCCAGTGGTAAACTGACCAGTTTAGGAACCACAGCGCGAAAACATGAAAGTTAATGTGCTCTCGGATGATATGTTCAGTTGTTAATAATTACATCTGTTCACGTAGGTTTGCGAAATAATTCGAAAGCGTATTCAGACCACTTGTTCGAAACTTTTAAATCCAAAACCTTATGTTTTTCCTTTTGTGTTCCCATACTGAATTTTATCTTGTGCTATAACCTGTTGAATTGTGGATGCGCCGGCCGTTGTGGCCGAGCGGTTCTAGGCGCTTCAGTTTGGAACCGCGCGACCGCTACGGTAGCAGGTTCGAATCCTGCCAAGGGCATGGATGTGTGTGATGTCCTTAGGTTAGTTAGGTTTAAGTAGTTCTAAGTTCTAGGGGACTGATGACCTCAGATGTTAAGTCCCATTGTGCTTAGAGCCATTTGAACCATTTGAACCAATTGTGGATGCAAAACATTACTCTCATCTATTGTGCAGCCAGGATTTTCTTTGCTGTTCGAGTGAACCTGCTGAAAAACTTTTCTTCCTGTGTGGTAATGAAAATATTAGCTAACGGACCCGGAAAGCAGAACCCGCTGCCAATGTTTATCCTTCTTGCCACTTTTATGTCCACATGACCGAACGGCACCTGTATGCAACATCTACGCACGTTGAGTACATCGACTTTGCAGATCTGTCTATACCTCAGCGTAAGATCTTTGCAACAGCTGTTCACTAGTCGCATGCCCATATTAAATACTGTGAACCCATAAAGTATATGTTGGAAGCGCATTTACGTGGTTTATAAAACTATGACGTGCTCCTGTACTAACATGTCAAGTGTTTCCAATTGCGTGACGATTACATCTGCAATCAAATGGTTCAAATGGCTCTGAGCACTATGGGACTTAACATCTATGGTCATCAGTCCCCTAGAACTTAGAACTAGTTAAACCTAACTAACCTAAGGACAGCACACAACACCCAGCCATCACGAGGCAGAGAAAATCCCTGACCCCGCCGGGAATCGAACCCGGGAACCCGGGCGTGGGAAGCGAGAACGCTACCGCACGACCACGAGATGCCGGCCATCTGCAATCATACGCACAGTAACGGTGGGCCCTACTTAAACGTACACAGGAGCAAAGACCTGTATGGCAAAATGTGCCATCGATGAATTCTTTTTTAAACTAATTTAAATTTTTCTTAGCATATTTTAATCTCTGATCTGGTTTTATGTTTAATTCTTAAGTGATTGCTAATACGTTTAATTATGGTGTTTCCATTTTACAGATGCCTGAATACTATCTAAGACTGACATTTTACAATCGTATAACCAATAAAGGAAAGGAAATGTATCAAAATCTGTCATTTGCTTGTTGCAGTTTTGTCACAGATGTCTCTAGCCATATAAGCCAGTTGCGTTTGTGTAGCTGTATGCGTTATATAAACCTCTCTTTGAGCACGTACTAGTTAGTGTCTTGAGTCTTAAACTGCATTACTGGTATTGCAGTTTACATGGGGTGGGTCTTCATTAGTTAATTTGAAACCAGGGCACGGCTGATAGTTGCTACAGACCATGACTGTAGTAAGGCAGTTCAGTGCGTTACTTGCAAGGTTATAACAAGTATGTACTAATTTGTGTCAGCACTCCGACAATTATTTCAAAACAGTGAAAATGACTGTTAACATTTGTATTCACAGTTACATAATAGGTGCACATATATGCGTTTAGTATCAGTATGTTCCAGACAGTTATACCATCATCTCATTGTTCTCCAATCGCTTCGTTCTTCCACTCGTATTTCTCAACCTTTACTTGAGTTCAGTGCCATCTTTTCTTGATCTCCACCTAATCTTATTGGTGAGTATCATTTTTCTGCATGATCTTCTGTTCTTTATCTCCGGTACACTTCTGCTAGCTTCCTTCTCAGTATTCACATCCATTATACCCCCATGCTATATCTCGGTCTAAATCTCATCACAATCTGTTAAGAACATGGACTTCTGCATTCATTGTTCTTTATCCGAGGATGTGATGGCGGACTTCTAAAGCAAAGCACTTCCCATATCACAAAAGTTATTACCCCCAATGTAACTGGCAATCACAAGTTTTACCGTCTTTTAACCATTATTCTGTAGCTGTGTTCGTAACTAAGCTACTGTTGTTGTTGTTGTGGTCTTCAGGCCGCAGAATTGTTTGATGCAGCTCTCCATGATACTATATCCTGTGGAAGCCTCTTCATTTTCTAGTAACTACTGCAACCTACATTCTTCTGAATCTGCTAATTGTAGTCATCTCATGGTCTCCCTCTATGGTTTTAACCCCCCCCCCCTTCCCACACACTTTCCTCCAGTACTAAGTTGGTGATCCCTTGATGTCTCAGAATGTGCCCGATCAACCGATGCTTCATTTTGGTCAAGTTGTGCCACAAATTTGTTGTCTCCGCAATTCTACTCAGTAACTTCTCCATAGTTACATGATTTACCCATCTAATCCTCAACATTCTTCTGTAGGACCATATTCCGAAAACTTTTATTCTCTTTCTCTCTGAACTGTTTACCGTCAATGTTTCACTTCCATACATGGCTACATGCCACGCAAATACACGGAAGAGTCGAAGAAACTGGTATACCTGCCTAGTGTCGTGTAGCGCCTCCGCGAGCACCCAGAAGTGCAGCAACACGACGTGGCATGGATTTGACTAATGTCTGAAGTATTTCTGAAAGGACCTGACACCGTGACTTCAGTAAGGCTGTCCATAAATCCTTAGGAGTACGAGGGGATGGCGATCTCTTCTGAACAACACTTTCCAAGGCATCCCAGATATGCTCAATAATGTTCATGTCTGGGGAGTTTGGTGGCCAGTGGACGTGCTTAAACTCAGAAGAGTATTCCTGGAGCCACTCTGTAGCAATTCTGAACTCTTGGGGTATCGCCTTGTACTGCTGGAATTACATTAGTCAATCGGAATACACAATGTACATGAATGTATGCAGGTGATCAGACAGGATGCTTACTTGTCAAGAGTCATATCTAGACTCATCACGGGTCTCATATCACTCCAACTGCACACGCCCCACACCAGAGCCTCCACCAGCGTGAACAGTCCATTGCTGACATGCAGAGTAAATGGATTCATGAGGTTGTCTCCATACCCATACACTCCGGTCCGCTCGATACAATTTTAAACGAGACTCCTCCGACAAGGCAATATGTTTCCCGTTGTTTGCAGCCCGATGTCGGGCCCAGGCGAAGCATAAAGCTTCGTGTCGTGCGGTCATCAAGTGTACACGAGTGGGCCTTCGGCTCCGAAAGCCCATATCGATAATGTTTCGTTGAGTGATTTGCACTCTGACACTTTTTGATGGCCCAACACTGAAATCTGCAGCAATTCACGGAAGGGTTGCACTTCTGTCACGTTGAACGAGTCTCTTCAGTCGTCGTTGGTCTTGTTCTTGCAGTACCTTTTCCCGGCCGCAGCGATGTTGGAGATTTGATGTTGTACCGGATTCCTGATATTCACTGTATACTCGTGAAATGGTCGTACGGGGAAGTCCCAATTTCATCGCTTCCTCAGTGATGCTGTGCGACTATAACATCACAATCAAATTCATTTAAATCTTTATAACCCGCCATTGTAGCAGCAATAACCGATCTGACAACTGCGCCAGACACCTGTTGTCCTATATAGGCGTTGCCGACCGCATTGCCGTATTCTGCCTACTATTTTAAGCATCTCGTTTCCTAACCTAATTCTCTTAATTCGACTATATTCCCTCATCTTGTTTTGTTTCCGTTGATGTTCTTTCAAGCTGACGTCCATTCCGTTCAATTGCTCTTCGAAGTCCTTTGCTGTCTATGTCAGCGGGACAACTCA
This sequence comes from Schistocerca cancellata, assembly GCF_023864275.1. Lineage (NCBI taxonomy): Eukaryota > Metazoa > Arthropoda > Insecta > Orthoptera > Acrididae > Schistocerca > Schistocerca cancellata. Next base: position 735,595,281 of record NC_064626.1, read on the forward strand.
TAGTTCTTATTTCTTTTCCCTGAATTTTAAATCCTACTACACCAATTAATTCTTTGGTTTCCTTTGTTGCCTGTTCAGTGAACAGATTGCACAAAATCGGGGGTAGACTACAATCCTGTACACTTACTTTTCAACCCTTTCATGCCTCTCGTCTCTTATAACGGCCGTCTGGTTTCTATACAAGTTGTAAATAGCCTTTCGCTCCATGTATTTTAACGTAACTACCTTCAGAATTTCAGAGAGTATTTCAGTCAATATTGTCAAAAGCTTTCTTAAAAGTAGGTTCGCCTTTCCTTGAACTATCTTCTGAGATAAGTCTTAGGGTCAGTATTATCTTGCATGTTCCTACATTTCTCTGGGATACAAACTAATCTTCCCCGAAGTCGACTTCCACCAGTTTTCTCATTCATCTGTAAGGAAATCGTGTTAGTGCTTTGCAACCATAACTTATTAAACTCATAGTTCGGTAATATTCATCCGTATCGGAATTGAAACTGTTACATTCTTTTTGAAGTCTGAGAGTATCTCGTCTGTCTCATACATCTTGAGCACCAGATGGAAGAGTTTTGCCATAGCTGTCTCTTCCAAGGCCATCGGTAGTTCTGATGGAATATTGTCTACTCCCGCACCTTGTTCCATGTAGATCTTTCAGAGCCCTGCAAAATTCTTCTTGCAGTATCACATCTCCCATCTCATCTTCATCTACGTCCACTAACCTTTGTATAATATTACTTTCAAGTTTATCTCCCCTGTACAAGCCCTCTATATACTATTTCCACCTTTTGGCTTTCCCTTCTTTGTTTAGGACTGGTTTTCCGTCTGAGCTCTTGATATTAATGCAGCTGTTTCCTTTTCCCCAAAGGCCTCTTTCACTTCCCTGTAGGCATTATCTGTCTCTCCCCTAGTGAAATATGCTTCTAAAACCTTACATTTGTTTAGACATTCCCGCTATGCCATTTTGCGTTTTCTGTCAATCTCATGTTTTAATCGTGTTTTTCCCTTTCCCTTCTTCGTCTGCTTCATTTTTATATTTTTTTCCTTTCATTAGTTAAATTCAATGTATCTTGTGTAATCCAAGGGTTTCTACAAGGCCTTGTCATTTTACCTATTTGAACCTCTGCTGCCTTCACTATTTCACCCTATTTCGTCTTCTAGTGTATTCTTTTTGCTTGTTCTATTCAACCGTTGCCTATTGCTCCCTCCGAAACTCTCAGCAACTTATGCAAGTCCCATCTCCTTAATTTTCTACGTTTCTTCAATCTCTTAGTTTTAATCTACAGCTCATAACAAACAAAATGTGGTCAGAGACCCCGTCTTCCCCTGGAAATGTCTTACAGTTAAAGATCTCTTACAGTTAAAGATCTGGTCCCCAAATCTCAGTCTTACCGTTATATATTCACTCTGAAACCTCCCGTTGTTTTCAGGTCTTTTCCACGAATATAACCAGATTTTATGATTCTTAAACCAGTTGTAAGCTATGTGATCTGTAAGCTATGTGCTCTGTGCAAAATTCTACCAGGCAGCATCCTCTTTCATGCCTTTCCCTGAACCCTTATTCACGTACTTCTTTTCCTATGCTTCTTTTCCTACTATTGAATTCCAATCCCACATGATAATTAAATTTTTGTCTCCTTTAACTATATGAATAATTTCTTTTATGTCAGCATACATTTCTTCAATATCTCATCATTTGAGGAGCTATTTGGCATATAAACTTTTACTTATGTGGTAGGCGTGGGCTTCATATCTATCTTGGCTACAGTAACGTTTTCAGTATGCTATTCATGTAGCGTATCTCTGTTCCAATTTTCTTATTCATTATTAAACCCTCTCCTGCATAAGTCCTATTTGACTCTGTATTTATAACCGTGTATCCACCTGATCAGAAATCGTGCTTCTGCCACCGAACTTCACTAATGCCCACTGTATCTAACTTCAACCTGTCAGTTTTCGTTTTTGAATTTTCTAACGTACCTGTCCGATTAAGGGATATAACATTCCACGCTCCAATCCGTAGAACGCCAGTTTTGTTTCTCCTGATGAAAAAATTCTCCCGTGTAGTCCGCACTTGAAGATCCGCATGGTGGACTGTTTTACGTCTGGAATATTTTAACCAAGAAGACGCTCTCATCATTTAACCATACTGTAGAGTTGCATGCCCTCTGGAAAAATTATGGCTGTAGTTTTCCCTTAATTTCAGCTAAGATAAAATATTTATTTCATTAGTGTACAAGTTACAGAACTTGAATTGATAAATAAATGGGAAACTAACTGGAAACAATTAATCCCTATGCTTTTGGCCTTGACATTCAATTAGGGAATCATCCAAAGGTGAAAATTTAAACATTTCTGTAATTTCTGTGGCTCAGCGGAGCTGGTTGTGTTCCGCACATTAGACAGTGAGAACAAATTGTTGCAGCGAACTGATATCAGTTTGGGTCAGTAGCTTCCAGTAGGCTGATTTAAAAAGAAATTGACCAGCTGCGAGTAGGCCTCGCTCACTGAGGGTTCCATACAAAATTAATTATGTATATAGATTGTTCATGCATTGCAGGAATCGAGGATTTCGTCGATTTTCGGCTGTTGTATACATTGATACAGGTAGGATGTCGGTCCCAGGTATTCTGAAACTTTCGTGAGTGTTTCAAATTCAAGCTCAAAGTCGCATAATTCATGATAACTGAAATATTTTTGTATGGCGTGATTACAAAACAACAATTTTATAATTTTTTTCCTCTACTTGTAATGTGAAACCTTTCTTCTTGCCAAATTTCAAAATTGTACGTCAAGAGGAAATACCCTACAGGTTTTAATGAGTTTCTGAGTGTCAAAGTATGTGACATAAATGGTGGTACCTTTTGACTGCATTGACTTAAAAGTTTAACATTGTTACACTGCCACCAAAGGACTATAGACCACAGTGTGACACATTAATTTCAGCCTGATATGTCTACCCGTTCCTAAGAAAAAGGGGTCTTTACAGACGGATGGACAGTCGGATAATAAATGACGAAACCATTTTTCTCATGTAATATGCAATTTAGAATTTGTCAAGTTACTTGTACTGTGAAATCTTTATTCTTATCAGAACCGGAAGTGGTCTACAGTTGATGATGAATGAGTTTGCGAGTATCAGTAGATATGACATAAATGGCGTATGTTTTCATTTAATTGATTTAAGAGCTAACGTTTATTTTAACGCAGTGGAACCATTGGCCTTAATATGTGACATAACTTTCAACTTGATACTCTACCTGTTGTTGAGAAAAAGAAGTTTGCACAGTTTGACAGACAAAGAGATAGACATACGGACGGACAACAAAGGCATCATATAGGGTTCCGTTTTTACCAATTGAGTTACAGAATCTTAAAAAAGGACGAAAAATAAAACTTTGTTCGAAATCTGCAATGATCACTAAAGACAGATGAAGCACCAAGCGATTAGTGGCGAGAAATTTGTTAAAGACCCCATGACACACTAAGCTTCCACACCTTAACCACTTTTTAGTTTGCACAGAGTTCTCGAATGCCGTTAGAACGTATGCTTCAGATCCTTTCAGAGATTTGCATCTAAATGACAGCTTAGGCCCTTAACCCAGACCGATTAGTTCTCAACGCTTCGTGCGGTGCTGAGTGTGCGGCAACGAGGCCCGGGGCGGCCAGTGAGGAGCAGAACAGGTGGATGGCGGAGCGTGTGCCGTCCACACGTAACAGAGTTAGTGACGGGGCCGCTACCCGCGTTGCACAGGGCAGCGCAACTTTCCCGTAGTCGCGGGTGGCGACCCGTGGCGGAGCACTCAGCGGCCGACGAAGGCGGAACACGATTGCGGCCGCCGTGTTCGCATAAGCTGCCTGCTCTTTGGCGGACCACGTCACTGCTGACTGGCCTATGCGGGACTAGGTGCACAGGCCTGAGGCTAGTGACAAATAGATTACTCCACCTGCTGAGTACTGGCTCTTGGCTCTGAGCACTATGGGACTTAACATCTGAGGTCATCAGTCCCCTAGAACTTAGAACTACTTAGACCTAACTAACCTAAGGACATCACACACATCCATGTCCGAGTCAGGATTCGAACCTGCGACCGTAGCAGTCGCGCGGTTCCAGACTGAAGCGCCTAGAACCGCTCGGCCACCGCGGCTGGTTCCCCATCACACCTATCATAGCTCCTTCCTTGTAGTTCAAGACTAGGCAATTACATTCTTTTACACCTTCTTTGTTGTTTCTTCATTCCTCTCGCTCAATATAGGCGGGGGTGCACTGTCAGCAGTACAAACATTCCATTCGTCTCGCAAACTAAAAACATAAAGAAGAAAAGGGCATTCTGAAAGCTAATACATCCGAAATTTTTCTGTGAAATCCATCAAATTAATAAAATTTTCCGGGCTGTTATATCTTGGCTGAATGAATGTCACATTTAAACCCAACGCTTCGTCCCCATCCGCAGACGACATTTTTCAGTGCCTGTGTTCTGATTACTATGCAGAGTTCCTTTGGACATGCATGCATGCCCAAAGGAACAGGCACTGCGGCAACTGCAGCCGTTACGAAATACATTATATGTATTCGCAGTTGCGAATAAGGACAACCAGCAGCTGTACAATGAAATGACGACAGTGAACATTTCTGCCGGAGCGGGACTCGAAGCCAGAATTCCCGTGTATCGTAAGCGATCGCCTTGCCACTTAACTATCGGTGCACGACTCACGGCCAAACCCAAACTTCCAACCTCGTCAACCATGTGTCTGCGACCTGTAGTCGTACATCCAGGTCAGACGTTTTACTTGAAAGTTGCTTGCTCGGTATCGGTAGAGAAATACGATATTGCAGTGCCTGAGTTATTCTGATTACGATGCAAAGTTCCTTTGGACATGCATGCATTTTCAAGGAGAGGTCGTAGTTTCCTTGAGTGGTCGATTCACACCTTGGCTTGAGTATCTTCAGCAAAATTCCGTTCACGCATGCTCCTGCGCAGTGGCATGACGTCACATGCTTTGAATACACGAGCGCAATTGGCCGTTAATTCCTGTCTTCCGATGTTGCTTTCGCCCCACGGTGGAAGACTAGTACACATTTTCTTCAGCACTGGGATTCAAATATCATTCGATTTCATGCCCTCCTCTTTCCTGTGGTATTTTAGAATCTCTATAGGCACACTGTATCGCCTGACTTGTTATGCGCTTGTGGCTGCCACTATTTGAGTTTTATGGAAATGAATATGATGGTCTCCTGGCTGCAAAACATGTTGCGCAGCAGCTGATGTGCCAGTCTCCCCCTCTTACGATTAATCTTCTGCTCTTACAGTCGTTTTTGATCGTCATTTTTTTAGTATACACGTACACAACCACACAATATCCTCCGCAGATGGGTTTAAATGCGAAATCCATTCGACCACGGCAAAACAGCTCGGAAAATTTAATTAATTGTGACATTAGTGGTCGTGAAAGTTTACATTTTACAAGAAAACTCTTAAAGCTTTTCAAATAAAATAAACATTATTTTATTTCTACGTCTTTACTCTTCCTGTCTACACATTTATTTCCCAATATAGTGACTCTGGCGACGAACACATTTCTCCCAATGACAGACTAGTTTGTTAATACTGTCACTGTAGAATGTTTGAGTTTGTTGACGTTGCTACAACTTACGTCTGCCCTCAGCGCTTCATCACTATCAGAGTGAAGTCCTCGAAGGTGTTCTTTAAGTTTCGAAAGCAGATGAAAATAGGATAAAGTCAAGTCGGGTCTGAATGGAGGATGGTCGATGACAGTGAAGGCAAGATGTTCCAGCGCTCGTGTGTGGTCTGGCATTGTCATGCTCAAGCAGAAGGTGCTCCATGTGCGAGCGAACTTTTCGAATTCGGAGGTCGATTGCAGAACGCTTTTGGTCACGCAGCAACCTAGTTACGTTATACACCGACAATGTTACACGGTACAATTCGGAAACCTCTGGCAACAGAGGGCTGCAAACATGTAGAGAGGGAGATGTAGAATTTTATAATTTTTTTTCTTATTTAAAAAGTTTTTACGTACAAAATTTGGAGGCATTACTTTTCAGCACTCTCTAGTATATGGTATAATACAGTTTAAGAGAGGAACAGAATTCATGCGGTGATAAATTCATTACAAGAGGCATGACAAAGGCGATAAGGCTGGCGTATACTACATTCACTGTAATAGTTGTAAAAGGAAAAAAGGAAGGAAGATTAAGGTTTAACGTCCCGCCGATGTCGACGTCGTTAAAGATGGTGTACAAACTCGGAATATGTGAAGAATAAAGGGAATAATCGATCATGTCCTTCCAAAGAAACCATCCCGGAATTTGCCTGCAGTGATGTAAAGAAATGGCGGGAAATCTAAATCTGGATGGCTCGAGACGGATTTGAACAATCGTTTTCGCGAATGTGAGTCCCAGTATGCTAACTATTGCACCATCTCGCTCGGTTGTTGTAACGTGAGCTTCAACGGTCAAACAGGTAGGTCCTTCAAAGCAATGGTTCCTTCACCGAAATCAGCAATTACACGAAGAGAAAATGTTGTTGAGCTCAAGCCTTTGAAGAGGTCTATAATATGTGGTTTCCCATTCAAGTTCTGAAAAATATGAAGAGTGTACATTGCACACGTAGGAATTACGAGGGCAGTTCAATAAGTGATGCAACACATTTTTTTTCTGAAACAGGGGTTGTTTTATTCAGCATTGAAGTAAACCAGGTTATTCCCCAATCTTTTAGCTACACACCACTATTTTTCAACGTAATCTCCATTCAATGCTACGGCCTTACGCCACCTTGAAATGAGGGCCTGTATGTCTGCACGGTACCATTCCACTGGTCGATGTCGGAGCCAACGTCGTACTGCATCAATAACTTCTTCATCATCCGCGTAGTGCCTCCCACGGATTGCGTCCTTCATTGGGCCAAACATATGGAAATCCGACGGTGCGAGATCGAGGCTGTAGGGTGCATGAGGAAGAACAGTCCACTGACGTTTTGTGAGCTCCTCTCAGGTGCGAAGACTTGTGTGAGGTCTTGCGTTGTCATGAAGAAGGAGAAGTTCGTTCAGATTTTTGTGCCTACGAACACGCTGAAGTCGTTTCTTCAATTTATGAAGAGTAGCACAATACACTTCAGAGTTGATCGTTTGACCATGGGGAAGGACATCGAACAGAATAACCCCTTCAGCGTCCCAGAAGACTGTAACCATGACTTTACCGGCTGAGGGTATGGCTTTAAACTTTTTCTTGGTAGGGGAGTGGGTGTGGCGCCACTCCATTGATTGCCGTTTTGTTTCAGGTTCGAAGTGATGAGCCCATGTTTCATCGCCTGTAACAATCTCGATCACTGCCCGTTGTTTGCAACGCACATCCGTTACAGACGCCATTTTAACAGCTCCGTACAGCGCTGCCACCTGTCGGAAGTCAATGAAACTATACGAGACGAAGCGGGAATGTTTGAAAATATTCCACAAGAAATTTCCGGTTTTTTCAACCAAAATTGGCCGAGAAAAAAAATGTGTTGCATTACTTATTGAACTGCCCTCGTATGAACAACCAGTATCTCATCTTTCCTTTCCTCCATGTTCTATTGTTATTGCTGTTGATGTATCTTCTATTGTACAAAACTGAATCCCAGAATTGAATCTTGTGAAATCCCAGAAGTAATTTGTCCCCATTCCGAAATAGATTCATCATGAGAGCTATAGAGCTGTTTCGTACGACCTATTGGTTCTAATCAGTTGAATATGAAGCGATTTGCGTTGAGCATACCAAAGAGATTATCAGAAAGTCCATACAGCACAGCCAAACTTTTCACAAATGCAAGCAGTCCATGCCGATAGACGCAGTGATTAATTTCAGTTGATCATGGCACGAGAGGGAGGAAACAAACGCACCTCAACACCGAAGACCGAACAGCTTGTGCACTCCAGTGGGTCGCATCATATGGCGACTAGCCGACTAAAATTCAGCCCAGAGGATAGGCAGTTACAGTGCTATATCATATTGCTCGATTTTAGTAGTGCCGTTGTGGATTACTTAGTCGTCACTGAGGTCATTAACACGCCCACTGGCAAAATTTTCCATTGACCTGGACACTGAGGGAATGACCGTTGCTAGGTATCATACAGCTTAAAGATGCAGTGGATAACCCAGGTAATGCTTTGCCTCTTGATCACGGGGTCCCAGTTTCGATTCCCGGCACGGTTGGCGTTTTCTCTGCCGGGAACTGGGTGTCTGTGTTGTTCTCATCATTTCATCATCATCATTCGTGACTGTGTAAAAATTGGGATATTGTACAGGCGCTGATGACCGAGCAGTTGAGCGCCCCACAAACCAAACATCATCATTCACCCAGACACTTCTTGTACACACTACATTCATCCCGTTCGTATATTAAGTCAACAAAATCACATAATTAGTAGAAATACCATTCTACATCAAGTGAAGAAGAAACGGGGTGTGCACCAACTGGTTTTGTGCCCTTCAGCACTTCAGATGACCAGGCCAGTAATTACAGCACTGTGAGATCCGTGCGATACCTGACATGCGTCGGACTTGTATAGTTGAAATCACTTATCCTCATCATAATATTCGCAACACATGTATGGACAACGAAAAAGTTCACAGAAGTCAAGAGGCTAATTATAACATTATATTACTAAAATACACGATAACCTCGTCTGAGTACCAATTGTGAAGAATTCCTAAATTCAAAAACAAGCTTTAGCGCAGATTTTATTTTGACGAAGGTTTAGGCGAAGAATTATCCTTGGATTGTATTGTAAAAGACTTATCAGCTAAAATATGTTTACCACTGAAGATTTCACGCAAGTATCTGACTGCTGCTAACTCTATTGTCAAAAGTAATTTTCTACCTGCGTCTTTTCACCAATAAAGTGGCAAGAAGAAATAAGTTTTTGTGAAATACAGAGGAGAAACAAATGTTATAAAAGAAGGGAAGGAATAGTTGTGTGGCCAATTGAATGGTTAACTTATAAACCGAAAACAAAAAGCATTTTCTGTATCTATTGTTTACTTGAAATTGATGTTATATCTTGTACATTGTTCACCTGATCATTATGTGAAAAATCTACATTAAACTGTAAAAAATCAAGACGGCAATCTATTCGAGAAACTGGTAGCAGTATTGACTGCTGTTGCTACATACATTCATTGAAAGTTGCGTTTCATATTGAAACGTTTTCGGTCAGAGGCCATGACAATGGCCTGCCCGGTGTCTGTTTCAGAGGAATACCACACTCTGACCTCGCACTCCCAGTCATTTAGGTCAGAAGTGCACTGGCACACGTTTAAAAAGAGGCTCCCCTGTCAGTGCGTGACTGAGGTGGGTTTAGAACTTCCTCACGAGCATTCATATCCACAAAGAACAATACCGTGGGCACTGGATTGTAGTTTAAAAACGCACTCGACTAGCGAATATCCTGAACAAAGAAGAATTTTTTTCTGCTTGGGATACTCTGACCAAAGAAAAGTTTACGTGGCCAGAGGTATGGTGCCGATTAGTTTGAGCGTCAGTCAACAAAGGCCAGTGCTGGACGTCCTTCTCACACTCTCGTCTCCGTCCACATCTCCACTCTGCAGGCTACTTTACGGTGCGGAGTGGAGAGTACTTTGATGAAATAAAATAAAAAATGTTAATGGATTTGAATATTTTAGTTATTTTCTCTTTCCGTACGAACTTTGTTGTAGAACCCCTTACTTACGTGTGGTAATAAAAATTCATTTAGACAGAATCAAGCACATTTAAAATTACGTGAACCTTACCAACCCTCTCATGCTGATAAATTCATACTAACTTATTAAGAACATTTAGTTGAAAATTGTATAACTTAATTTTTTTACGTATTTCGGCCTTGGCACACATTTCTAATTGCAGTGTTGTTTTTTTAAATATTTACTGAATTCTTTCCCGGCGTTAGCTATGGAACACAAGACTCTCTCTGTTAGCATAAAATGGTTAAATATTGCCAAGCCGACCTGAACGTTTAATTATCATTGACAAAACACACTTCACTATACGTTTAAGTTATTTGCTTTAGAAATTGAAAGAACCAACAGATTAACAACTTCAACGTTAATTATCCGCCTGTGAATGCACAAATGTAAAACCAGTAATAAATTCCGTCAGCCTCAGGATCGCTGTAAAAGAAAAATATTTCGTAATTTACTGCTAATTTTATCTGCTCCCGATTTACGGGTTTGGTTAATTTTTTTTATCGGAACAATTTTTTTAAATGTGCCGCCGCTGCAAATCTTTCGGTCGCGGCACAGCCCAGCAACACCAACGGTAATCGCTAAAAATGCTGAAAATTCTTTAAAGAAATATTATAGATGACATGGGCAAGCTAATTTACATTAGTAATACACAATTTTGATAAATTATAATGTATTTAGACCACAACAATAATTAAACTTATATTACTTTGTAATTTCTCCTCTAATGGCGGCTAAAGACAGATACAGACAAGAGAAGTCTACTCATTCATAAAATGCTACGTCACAGGTTCCTCTCTCTCACAGCTCTCGAGGAAGACGACAAAGAACGCACACCATAAGGTGCTATTTATATTATTGCTGACCATTAACATCTCTTTGTAATCCTACAACATTGTTTTCCTCTGTGGCTGTATTTTACATTTTTTTTATCGCAGATATTAACATATTTCGTAATTACATTATGAGTATAGAAGTATTACAGTCATAAATACAACGAGAATATTATTACAGAAAATATCACAATAATAACGAATGTCCTTTATACAAAATTAAATAATATTTTTTTTGTTAAACAATTACAGTACATACGAATTGCTTCATAGGCGTACACAGTACAATTAAATGTCATTTCATTTTATTAATAGTGTGTGTGCTGCCAGGGAACGTTACAGTACGCACTGCACTAGCATCACTTGCGAATATTGTCACTATACCACTTCCACCGTTATTGAAACGACTTTACTAACGTAACTGATTTCGGAACTTTTTCGCGTAATCTTCAGTTGTATACGCACTATTGCGTTAGGCCTTTGGGTAAATAGCACACTGGACTCGCATTCGGGAGGACGACGGTTCAATCCCGCGTCCGGCCATCCTGATTTAGGTTTTCCGTGATTTCCCTAAATCGCTTCTGGCAAATGCTGGGATGGTTCCTCTGAAAGGGCACGGCCGACTTCCTTCTCTAATCCGATGAGACCGATGACCTAGCTGTTTGGTCTCTTCCCCGAAACAACCCACAGCACAACGAACGAACAAGTATGGGAGGTTAGAACTCATTAACGGACAAAGATACTCGTCCCCACCGCTTCCAGTCAACTGTATTGCAAATACACTTGCTTGCGATTGTGTTGTCTTTCTGACCAAAGGTCTCACGGAAAAGCGTGTCACGCCTGAAGATGCAATGGACACATTTCGAAACCGGTAGCGCTAATATAGTTACAATAGAGATGGCATATGTTATTACAATCCACGCGATTACCTACTGCAGCGGGAGCTTCACATTGATCACAATGAAATAGTTTTACTAGAATACTTTTGCCTCTTCCATTTCCCGTGTAAAAAGGTGGCTAGTACCTGTCTGAATTTACCACGATTTCTCTAATTCTACTCTCATTGTCGTTATCCGAAGTGTAGACCCTACGTCGAAGGAATTAATATGTTTCTTGAACGAAATTGCAACATAGATTCTCATAGCGTCACTCATTGGCATTTTTAGGTTCAAATAGCTCTAAGCACTATGGGACTTCTGAGCTCATCAGTCCCCTAGACTTAGAACTACTTAAACCTAACTAACCTAAGGACATCACACACTTCCATGCCCGAGGCAGGATTCGAACCTGCGACCGTAGCAGCAGCACAGTGGCCAGCGGCATTTTTAGGCTTTATGTTAAGAAATCAACAGCGTACCGTAGTCCTTGTTCGAATTTTCGCTATCTTTTAAGTCAATGAAACGTACACAGTGCATGATCTTAGAAAAATGATCAATAAGTTGGCTAAAGAGAGTTTTGCAACTCGGCAGGTAATATTTCTTTCGATTTCTCTGAATTCTTATTGCACAAATGCTCCAACGTGTGTTTTGACTGCTCATCTCTGTCGGTAAGAAATGACCTTCCTTTGAATCCCCAGCTCCCCGTGCTCTTCTTGTAACTGTTAACAGATGTGTTTCTTGTAAAATTACTTGCCAAAGGATTAGATTTTATAAATCAGTCGCATTGCCAGTACTGTTCCATAGAAGTGAATCTTGGATATTGAATCAAAGACAAGAAAAGCAAACACAAGGAACAGAGATGAGACTTCTTAGAGTAAGAAAGGAAACTAAAGGAACAGATAAAATATTGAATGACGGTATTCGAAATGGATTGAAAATTTGGCGTGTGAATGAAAAATAGAAAAAAAGCAAAAATAAATGCATTAACATTTACAAATAAAGGAATCAGAGAGACTACGTCAGATAAAGAACTTTAAATCAAAACAAGAAAGAGATCCTTACAGACCGAGAGAAAGATGGGAACCTAAAAGACTACAACTGGTCTAATACCGGAAGTGCAGGAGACCTAGCACGAGAACGAGTTAGGAGTGTTAGTACTTAGAACATGCGTGCTTCAACTTTACCACACAGGAACATTTTCTATGAAATTATGTGTCCGATATTTTTCAGGAGAAATATGTTTTATTCGAACCGATAAGGGCAAATAAAATGATTTTCTTACGTAGCCTAGAAAATGGGAAAAGGAACGCAACTTAAAACACAAATGTGGGAGAAAATTAGTACAGTTTAAAGAGTTCCGAAAACCGGAAAATTTTGTCCAGTAAGGTTATCATTTTTTGCATTTTACGCCGTTTCGACGTTATTACCGTGTTATAGAGAGGACGGAAACACAAAAGGCACCGTAAGTTGCACTCTACATTTTAACACCGTGACAGCGTACGATGGATTTGAAACGAACCATAATTGATAGACGGAATTTCAGTTAATCTAAAACGATTCTATAATAAAATCGCATGAGGAAATCAGTAAGACACTGTACTTGCATACATAATTTCGGTGAATCTCCATATCGGACATCCCTAGCTAAGGTCCCGTGGCATAAAAGTAAGTGTGAGGGAGAAAATTTAATGACTTGGCACACAGATTGCGTTAATATCAATGAAATTTTGTTTTTGTTGTCTTGGTTCATATTACACAGTACAAGTCAAGTGTCAAACAGATCTGGGGAATAGTTTGGATTGTACGATAGTTATTATAGTTGGATGGTATCTGTTTTGTTACGATGGAGAATTTACTATACCTTGTGGTCATACAGTATTTTGTTATTGTAACATTGCCCTGAAAAATAGTTTCATCCCTTAGACGGCGTTATAAGGATTAAAATAACAACTAACGCAAGATATTTGGATCATCTAGATGAAAATATGCATGGAAAGAGATCACAATTTTAAAATAAGAATTAATCTTTTTTCAGGACAATGGAAGGCGTACAGGAAATTGAAAAATTGAGCAGTTTGGAACACGGATTGCTGGAACATCCTAGTTTGTAATGTACAATGCTGTTGCTTATTCCTCCAAATAAAGAAATTTGTCGCAGCCGTTCATTTGAGACCAATTAACAGGTTTTGCCACCCACGGATAATTGATTTGAAGATATCCCAAAATTGCACATGGGGTGAAGAATCCAGGCAGTGGGAAGAAGTTCGTAAGCCAAAAGAGGACTGTGTCTAAACATAACATCGTTTCTTCTATATCACATGAGAACAAACTGTACATTTTACATTATCCAAATTGGTTGGAGTTTCAGCATACGATACTGAGATCACATGCATGCACTCCGGCTAAATAACTGAACAAATTTTTGCTGCTAACATGGCGTAACATCGAGACAGAAAGAATAGCACTGTAGATAACTTACCAACACCATATTTTGATGAGAAATGAGTACAGAAAAGCTACTGGGAAAATTATAAGTATACAGCAGCGTTCATAATAAACCTGGTAAGAATCCGAATGCGCCCACGTAACTTCAACCAACCGTTACAATCTTCTATGATAGAGATAATTTGTCTCTATTGATACAGATAATGATAGCTAGGTTAGTTAACTGGTTACAAAGAAACACTAAACGTTAACCCACTAAAAAGAAAAAGAAAACTTTGCCTGAACGTTGCCACTATCCTTAAAATTTGAAAAATTCACCACTATCTGGGCTGACAGCAAGAATCCTTGCACTCATAGACATCATAACTGCAGAAGTATTCCATCACAGTACCATCTCGTTCTTTCGCACTGCCAACATACCAGTAACTGACGCGAATCAGATGTTAACGCATAAAATGTAAACACACCTGTCCATCACTTGTCTTTGGCCTAGCCCATCTTTGGCATGTCACACACCAATGAAGTAGCCCTGTACCATGCATAAAATATAATCCTTCATCACGTAAACGACAAAAATCACTAAATGCTGTTGTATTATAGAACGAAAATGAAAATTCTTAACTAAAAATCCACGCTGCCGTCTGACGATGGGTCCAAAATAAATGGCTCTGAGCACTATGGGACTTAACTTCTGAGGACATCAGTCCCCTATAACTTAGAGCTACTTACCGCGCGAACGCTACGGTCGCAGGTTCGAATCCTGCCTCGGGCATGGATGTATGTGATGTCCTTAGGTTAGTTAGGTTTAAGTAGTTCTACGTTCTAGGGACTGATGACCTCAGATGTTAAGTCCCATAGTGCTCAGAGTCATTTTTTAACCATTTAGAGCTACTTAAACCTAAGTAACCTAAGGACATCACAAACATCCATGCCCGAGGCAGGATTCGAACCTGCGACCTCAGCGGTCACGCGGTTCTAGACTGTAGCGCCTAGAACCGCACGGCCACTCCGGCCGGCGACGATGGGTCCAGGCCCAAAGTAGTTACTGTGAGACGAGTCATCATTCAAAAAGTGTAGCTGGTTGCAGTGTTTTCTTCAGTGGAGTTCTCAAATAACACAGATGAAACAATTTCATTTCACGTGTGATCACCAGAAGGAAGGATCGCCGTACTGTGCACCACGCACCGCGTATCCTCTTCATATCTGCGCCTGCCGTCTGAGAACAAGTAATGGACTCCCTGCAACACGACCCCATTAGTCGGAGACTAGCAACACCTGCAGTAAGAAACTACCGCCCCGTGCGTAGCCTACTGTTAACACCGCAACACAAACGGTAGCGTCTGACGTGGTGCTATGACCGGAAACACGGACTGTCGCATTGTGTAAGGTGATGAACTGCTGTACTTCACTATGGCAAATGACTGTCGTCACCAGCTATGGAGAATATCTGGAAGAGGTCTCATTCTTGTAATTTTTTGGAGAGGTACGGCGATGTTACTCCCTCATATGTGGGGAGCTGTCGGGATCGGATATGACTTCAGGTTACGGTTGGTGGTGACAGACAAAACTCTTGAAGGCACAATGGTTCGTCATGGACATGCTGTGTCCTAAAATGTTACCTCTTAGGTGATCATATAGTGTTGCCATTTTTCAAGAGGACAATACTCCACCGCATATAGAACGTGTCTCTTGGAACTTTGTGATGTGGAGGTATTCCCGTGGCCAGCAGGTGTCCAGGATCTGTCCCTGACAGAACGTGTGTGGGGCCAGCTGAGACGTCGCCTTTGTTCCGGTGCCAGTATCCAGGATATCAAGGACCAGTCACATCAGTTGTGGGGCAGCTTGCCTTAGGACAAGATCCAATAGTTTGATTCCTACCTTCGAGAGGGAATCAGCGAGTGCATTCAGTTCAGAGGGTGTGCAGCGTCATACTGATAAGTGGGCTTAAGCACTGATGGAAACATAATCGCAGCACCAAAAGATGTTTAATGTAGAGAATTGAAATTTCGGGTAACAGGTAACATATTTAAGTCGTTAACATTTCAGAAAGACAAGTTAGTGTCAGCGCGAGACAGGCTGGTACGTTAATAACCTGTGTAGTCACCAGAATGTTGAGTGCAAGCATGCAAACCAGCACTGATTGTGTTGTACAGGTGCTGGATATCAGCTGTGGAATGAAGTTCCATGCCTGTTGCACTTGGTCGGACAGTACAGAGACGGTTAATACATTTTGTGGATGACGCTAGAGTTTTCGTCCAATGATATCCCATATGTGCTCGATTGGAGACATATCTGGCCATCGATCAGGTCAAGATAATGTGTCGGCTCTCTGTAGAGCATGTTGGGTTCCAAAAGCAGTATGTAGGCGAGCTTTATCCTGTTGGAAAACACCTCCTGGAATGCTGTTTATGAATGGCAGCACAACAGGTCGAATCACCAGACTGACGTACAAATTTGCAGTCAGGGTGTGTGGAATGACCACGAATGTGCAGCTGTCATACGAAATCGCACCCCTGACCATAGCTCGAGGTGTAAGTCCAGCGTGTCTAGCATGCAGACAGTTTGGTTGCAGAGGCTCACCTGGACTCCTTCTACCCGACACACGGCCATCATTGACACTGAGGCAGAACGGCTTTCATCAGGAAACACTGCGGACCTCCAATCCACCACTCTCGCGTGATATCTCTGAAGTCGTAAATGGTGGTGGTCTGTGGTCAGTGGAATGCACGCTACTGGGTGTCTGATTCGGAGCTGTCCTTGAATTAGTAGATTTGTAACAACTCGCGTCACGGTGGTTCCAACTGCTGCTGGAGACGCGCCCAACAAAAAATGGCTCTGAGCACTATAGGACTCAACTGCTGTGGTCATAAGTCCCCTAGAACTTAGAACTACTTAAACCTAACTAACCTAAGGACATCACACACATCCATGCCCGAGGCAGGATTCGAACCTGCGACCGTAGCGGTCGTGCGGTTCCAGACTGTAGCGCCTTTAACCGCTCGGCCACTACGGCCGGCCGCGCCCAACACTATGGTCTTCCCCCTCTTTAGGACCACATGGCCGTGCGGAGCCCGGTTTTCTTGCGACTGTACATTCCGCTGACCACTGCTGCCGGCACTCATATACAGTGGCTACATTACTCCCAAGCGTATCATCAGTATCGCAGAAGGAACATCTAGCATGTCGTAGCTCTATTACACTATTTCGTCCAAACCAAGTGTGATGTTGATGAAGGCGTCTTTATGGCTTTAAATACATTCTTGACCAACATCAACTCACCACGTCCAGTCTCAGAGGTAACTAGCTTTGCGAGCGTTACAGCCTGCATTTAAAGCAAACCTGATTTGCATCCTCATAGTGGTACTACTAGCTCTGCTTTATGCAACTGACCCGAAATTTGAACAGGCATCATCTTTCAGAGGTAGAAACACGCCTGCCGACATCCGTTTATGTTGCGCAATTCCTTCTTGGTGTTACGACTGTTTTTCAGTCAGTCAAATACCCTCTCAACACATGAGTTTTCATTTTATTTCCTAGACCCCTAGTGGCTGTTTCACTTTGTTTCGTCAAGCTCAGTAATTTCTCGATTCATCCGATGAAACCAGCCGGCTGCATTCGAAGTACTTGAGCGCAAGCTCATACTGATTTGCTACGAGTGGAGTGCAGACAGGCTGACGGCTCTACAGGTGAACTCATCAACCGGTGCCGTAACGAGAACCACCGGCGTGGGCCGGCGCCGCCCACGCGCAGCCGCGGGCTGTTGCGCGCCGCAGCCTGCCCTGCCCTACGCGGACGCCGGGCCGCTGGGCGGCGCGTGCCCTAATTGCGTTACGGCCGGGTAATGGCGGCCGGCGAGGGCCAGGCCCGGCTTGTGCCTTCCGCTTCCCCAGCGGGGCGACCCAGCAGCGGCACGCAAGGTTCCAGCACGCGAGCCAGTACGCTAGCAGCAGAAGCCGCCATGGGTCAGGACACACACGTCTGACTCATCACGCATTTAGCCACAGGAGCTGTCTACTCGCGGTGAGCCCTTAAGATACCGCTTCCGCGTTCCTAGACTCTGTAGGTGTGAAGCCAATCGTTTAGTTATTTTAAGCAAATGATGATTTACAGGTTCTAAATATCTTTGAAAAGCAACGATTTGGCACAAAAGCTTTGCGTCACCTTGTGATGCTACATTCCAGCAATAGGAGAATATAATAAATACGAGAGTGAGTCAAAAAATAAGTCACAAACAGCGGTAGAGACATCAGTGCAGCGTGTATCAACGCGTATTTTGTTTTACGTGCCTACAATCTCGCCTTGTAAACTCACTTACCCCATCGTTCGACATGGTGCTAAAAGCCTGCTGCATAGAATTCTTGTAACAGTGATCAAATCTAACGAGTGACCTGTTAGGCTATAATTAGTTTATATGGTTCCTTAACTTGCTGCAACCCACAAGACCGGTGTGCCTTGGTGGCAGCGAAATGCCTCTAGAAGGGGAAACTATGTGATACCACTGGATAACCAGGGCGGCTAGGATGCTCCTTCTTTGTGATTTTTTTTCTTGTCCTTTACTGGATTTCCGTATCCAGTGGAACATAGCTTCTCATGAAATACTATGCCAACCACGTACGACACGAATTTTGCTATGAATGTCGTTAGTGAACTCTCCCTCGGGTCACAAAAATCGCGTTTTTCTGGTCGGGTATACACTTAAAGCTACGTGCCATGTTGCTTTCACTGCAGAGAGTTAAGCTTTACCGCGGATAGTGTCTACTAGCTGCCTTCAGGGAGGACGGCGGGGGGGGGGGGGGGGCTGGTAGCAGCGTAATGTGCTGCTCTACAGCCCACAGAAAAGTTAAAAAACATAATGAAAGTAGAAACAAACAAGAAAAACAGGCGATACAACGGTGACATTGCAAAAAACTGTAAAATGGAGGTAAGCTGAGGAATTTATAATATAAGAACACTGCAGTGACGATGCGGATGAAGAAGTAGACAGGCATAATTAAAAAACACGGCGACAGCCTGGTTTCTGTTATCACGAGATAAAAAAACACAACTAGCGACAGTATGGCGGCTGTTCACAACAACAAACCTATGACGGGGAAAAAGAGGGAGGACAGGAAAAGAAAAAAGGGGGGTAGTCGATGGAGGGAGGGGACATTGAAAAGAGGGGCTTGGAGGACGCGAGAAGGAGTGGGAAAGGCAGTGGAGGGGAGAGCAGAAAGGACTCACGGAAGGAAGGGAGGCAGAGAGAGGGTAGGTGGGGAAAAAACAGGATGGAAGGGGGGGGAAGTGGGAGGCTGGGGAACAGACTGAAGAAAGGAGGGGAAGCTGAGGATCAGAGTTGATAGCAGGGATAAATGGAGGGAGAGAAGGCATCATCCAGGAGGGGGAATTGATGCAAGCCACCTTGGGAAAGGAGATGAAGGGTGTAGAGATGGAGGGTAGGTGGGACACAACAGTGAAGGCACGGCAGGGATTGGAGAGGAGAGGAGCAACCAGGGGATGAGGGGTATCAAGGCGATGGGAGGTGTAGGATATTTCGATATGTTCGAGGAATAGGAGCAGATGGGGGAAAGGAACCAGGTCAAAGAGGATCCGCATGGGTGACGGGAGGCGTATACAGAAGGCGAGGCAGAGAGCATGGCGCTCGAGAATCTGGAGGGACTTATAGAATTTGGAGGGGGGGGGGCGGATATTCAAGTGGGACTGGCATAACAGAAACAAACAAGAAAGAAACGGATTAAGGTTTTGTAGGTGTGGAGGATGGTAGACGAGGTTCAACCCCCATGTCCAGCCAGAGAGGAGTTTGAGGAGTCGGAGCCAGTTGAGGGCTTTGGGTTGGATAAAGGTGAGGGATCCAGGTGAGGTGACGGTCAATGGTGAGGCCAAGGTTGGTGAGGGTGTGGGAGAGGTGGACAGGACGGGTGCAGATGGAAGGATTGATTTTCAGGAGCCACTGGTTACACCATGCCGCAAAAGGTCAAGGTGATTCTGGAGAAGGCGGTGGGACCGTTGGAGGGTATGAGCGAGGGCAAGGACTTATCTTCGTAATATAGGAAAGTGGAAAGATAGGAAGCCTTTGAGGCAACAAATAACTTTGAAATTTTAGTTGTTAACTTTATGTGTGATGCAAGGGCTGACGAGTGATACTTAGCAGTCTAGTCACATTAATGTGACCACTGCCTATGTTCGACGCCAACGTGCAATAACCACTCACACGCGGCAGATGACAGCACTAGTAATGGAGGGAATATAAAGCGTGGTGAGGGACATGGAAACCTGAGGTCGTTGTAGTAATGCAGAAACGGAGGGATTTTATCTGACGTCCAAAAGGGCGTGACCACTGGGTTTCAGGCCAAGAGTCGAAGGGTTTCCAAACGGCTAACTTTGTAATTTGTTTGCATGCTGCCGTGATTAAACTATAACGTCTATGGGAAAATGACGATACCCAAAACCGGCAACGAGCTAACTGTAGTGTACCATGGACCATAGATGATAGGCATGAACAACGGAACAACGGCTGCGAAGATGTGAAGATATATACGCGCGAACACACGTGCAACTGTTGGGCATCTGACCATCCACGCGAACCAAGGGGGTACCAACAGAGTCTCCTCAACACTCTCATGCTGACTGCTGTTCATAGGCGACGAAGGCTGTAATTTGCACTCCATACCACAACTCGACGTCCATTGCGTGCCGACAACTGGCCTTTTCACATCAATCACGTTTTATGCTGCATCTGACAGATGGCCGTTGACATTACGGAGTGAAACGTCTGAAACCAAACCACCAGCAACAATCGTCGGAGAGCTGTAGTCTGGAAAATGCTTTCGTGGAATTCCCTAGGTGATCACGTCAATCTGAAAGGCACAATGGATGAACACATGTGTTTATTATCCTTGAGGACCACGTCCATCCATACATGCAGTTTTGGTTTTTCTCGGCGCTACGGCATCTACCAGCAAGATAATGCAACGTATCACGTAGCTCGCTGTGTACTTGGGTGGTTCGAAGAGCACCAGAATGAGTTTTCCGTACTCCCCTGGCCAACAAGGTTCCCGGATCTAATCCCAGTCGAGACTACGTGCTACCAACTCGATCATGCTCTTCGCGTCATGGATCCTCATCCGAGAAACCTAGTGCAGTTGCACACGACACTGGAGTCGGCATGGCTTCGCATTCCTGTTGGTAGCTTCAAAACGTCGTTGGCTCACTTCCTGCATATCTTCGGCGTTCCGTATTCCAAAACATGGTTATTCAGGCTTTTGACACGTGGTCGCATTAATGTGTACGTAGCATTAATGTGTAAACAGCTAGTGAACCAACGTAGAAAGAGAGCTATTTTCCAAACTTTTGCAGATCCTTGATCCGTTTCATAAGGAAGCGGCAACTTTCGCCTATTTAGCGTTTTCCGTTCAAAGATAGTCATTTTAGGAACTTATACGATCCCTCGCATAAGGATGCACAAGGAAGGGGCCTACACTAGTTAGACGGCAGTGGGTGGTAACCTACTACAGCTTACCCAAAGCCGTGAATATGAACTCATGTTGGTTGCCAAAGGTAGCCCCTTCTGGACACATTACTATTTTCTTTGAGTGCCGATGTTTCAAGTAGCACCCAAAGCTAGCGGTCGGCCTAACTTCCGTGGTCTGCTCTTCTACAGGCAATGCACGTTTTCCACGGTGACCGCCAAGGCATACTGCTTGGGCACCACGTTTCACTTAGTTCACGTGAGTGCCTATCGCCTCAGTAGGTCGGGAAAGGCTACCGGTATTTCGGAGCAAAACAATTAACAACCTTTTCGCTAGACACATCAATTAGATACATCGGTATTACTGTGGTAGCTCATACAGTAACTACAACCGCCTCGACACATAGGCATCTCTATACCGCCTCTAAGGTAATCTTCGACGTTCTACTCCAGTGTACTATCATTATACAGGC
Organism: Schistocerca cancellata; assembly: GCF_023864275.1. Lineage (NCBI taxonomy): Eukaryota > Metazoa > Arthropoda > Insecta > Orthoptera > Acrididae > Schistocerca > Schistocerca cancellata. The sequence goes on from NC_064626.1 coordinate 735,617,105, forward strand.
TTTCTATCGCTCGTCCACATTTCCATGTTTGATTTCTATGTCACATGCTTCCGTTGCTACCCAGCTCTGTCTGCCAGTGCCTTAAGTATTAATTGTCTACAGCAACAACACTTTTGCCACTCATTTCAGCTTATAAATGTGTAAGCCTCATTGTAAATATAGTATGGGTTTCTACGAAACTAAGTATCTGTTTAATTGCGTATGTAGTCGCCTCTTATTTAAGTAGTTCTGTACTGTTCCCCTTGTTCTGAAATTTAATCATGCCTGAATACCATCAGATCAAGACGAATTAGACTTCTTCTGGGAGAGGAATTCGAAGGTTTGGGTAACGGTTAATATGGCAAGCTCGGATAGTAGGATGCTCATTTCAGACCACGTCAGTGTGTCGAGACCACTTTTTCCCAACTTGTTTATTAAAACTACCAGTTTCGGTCAAATAGCAAAATAGTTCAAATGGCTCTGAGCACTATGGGATTTTACAGCTGAGGTCATCAGTCCCCTAGAACTTAGAACTACTTAATCCTAAGCAACCGAAGGACATCACACACAACCACGCCCGAGGCAGGATTCGAACCTGCGACCGTAGCAGCCACGGGGTGCCGGACTGAAGCGCCTAGAACCGCTCGGCCACTTCGGCCGACGGTGAAATAGCAGATCGTCCACAATGACAAACACCATTACCAGGCACAATACACAAACATTCGTTACATAACCTCTATTTGCGAAGAAAAACATCACGAGACCAAATATAATCGTTTGTATCTAGATCACCGTTATACATTAACTGATTAGAATTAATGACTGCAGGAAAGTTCCCGATTTACACATTGGGAAAAATTTCCTCAGGGCAGTCATAAGACCAGACTCAAATCATAATCTTTTGTATCATAAAAACAGTGTCAAAGATTTTAAATGTCATTCTAAGGATGTTGTCTATGGACAAATACCAGGAATGTCCAAGATATCGACGAAAAATTTCGAATATTGCAATACACAACCTATGAATAATGAAGCACAGGTAAATGTTGTGGAAAGTCTACTGTTCATGTCACTTTCTATGTATACAATATATAGTAATGTAGTAACCATAACAAACTTTCTTGCATCAGATATATACATCATATGACTATTGAATTATCCACAAAGGGAATCTTTGCAATGGCAATGTGTGACACATTTTTGTAACACAAGAGAATATACCCCTTCAATCTGTCCTCGTTCTTCAGCCTGACAAGAATTTGTCGTGTGAATGCAAATTGGATCCATTCCAGAATTTTATAATTATCGTGTACTTAATATGTAGCCTTGATCTAGATAGAAATTATCGTATATGATCGCACAACTTGTAACGTTTGTCTTAAGTATACTTATGTGACCAATGTTTTACGGATGAATGAGCATTGGATTGAAATCGGTGTCCCTAATTAGGATCTGTTTCATTTCAACCGGACGCGATGTTGTTAGGTCGAAACTGGTATTTTTAATATGGATGTGACATACAGCTCATACAAAATCATGATTTTTATTTAAAGATTAGTAGGTCCATTAATTAACGAAGTATGGCTTGACACGTAACAGTGTACTCCACTGAAGAAACTATTGACAAATCGCGAACATTGCGACTGAGTTGTCAGTACGGCGTAATGTTGTGTAAGAACTGTGGATATAATTTCTTAATTCGACACAAATGTTGTGATAACACTGGTAATATTTAAGGGTGCGTCGTAATGTACTAAGTCACATCCTGCACTTTAATGATCACTGCAAACACATGCCACGAAAAACAGTAAACGAAAAGTGTATTCTCTACTCTTCCGTTGTCATGTCGAGATTGGTTCCACCTAGCGGCCGGGAAGAATACACTAGCATTTCTGTTCTAGGATGAGTTAGGTTTTATGGAAGTGCTTGGGTGGGCTGCTCCGTACAGTGCAATCCAAATCTTCAAGTGGTTCTCCATACCACGCCCCCTTCCTATTTTATTGCCTAACCTTCCTTCTTCTTCTTCTTCTTCTTCTTCCTCCTCCTCCTCCTCCTTCTTCTTCTTCCTGTTATTCTACCAACTCCTACTCCCCTCATCTTTACCCATTTTGTTTCCCCTTCCTCATTCTTTTTCGGCACTCACAAAACTTCACCGCCACGGAAAAGGCACCGAGGCTACACCATAACCTATGTACACCCTGCTCGGGATACAGCTGCCATGCCCCAAAACGATGTACTGGTAGGGCTGCTAATTAAATTCCACAGCTGGGCGTGGAAAATTTAACTGCTACCTAGGCTGTTCGTCGTCTTTTTGAGATACCATTATTAAAATTTTTTCATGAGAAACTTACAATTTGATTGAAGTCTGAGAGGACAGTAGGAAAAAAATTAATTTAGAGCTAGTAAAATTGTGACCAGTGAAAAGTATCATGTGCACCGTATATGCTTTCGTTCATGTCAAACGCCGTGGTTGTGCCTCGGTGATCAGCGCATGCGCTGACGGGACAGGGCATCGCCCCTTTTACAGCTTTGTATTGGAGATGACTGCTCCACCGGCGGAGCGGGGACGTGGGTTTCTCGTTGAAGTTGGCGCCATCAGTGGTTACAAGAGGGATTATAGCTAGCTGCATCTCGAAACGCTGTGGGCGAACTTTCGTTGCTGATACGCGGCTTTCGCAAAGTATCTACGCAGGGAACTGCTTGAGTTGCATGCAGAGTTCACCATACCTGAGGTCAAGTTCATCGTCCTGACGGCTTCTAAATAATCCCAGACAACGAATTTTAGCTTAACACTTTCTACGAGCTCGATTTTATCTTTGGCGATCAGTGCTCTGACGAGTGGGCTATCCGGGCTCACCTTAAATACCATTCTGAAATCGAGATAAAGTCGCACCTTCAACACGTTTCACAATTGCAACATTTCTCTCATTTGTGCTATTCCAGCAAGTACCTCAGTAGAGCCCCAGTGAAGTTCTGAAAGCAGAGATGCTGATAATCTGACGTATTGTACTTAGATAGCTAAGTTCAGAAGAGGTAGAAGGTGTAACCGATTTATGAGCCTCCTCAATGCGACAAGTAAAGTTACGTATGACAGAAAATTTTTTATTCGTTATTCTAACCACAAAACCTAATATTTAAGATTTTGATAGAAAAAAGGTACGAAACTAATATTAAGAATAACGTTATTCAAAAAAAGAAGAATATTGTATGGTTCTATGCAAGCTTTGTACTAGTAGTATGTAAGCCATAATACAGAAGGGTCTTGTTCGTGTTCGTACGTTTGTCTAGGTGACTTGTCTTGTAAGGGTGAATTCTTTTAAAGTGAAAAATATATGTGTGAAGAGGGACTTCGTATTTTTCTTTCATAAAAACAATCATGCACCGATCATCTGAGATGCTCATCTTTTCATGTACTCAACCCTGACTAGCTTTATCGTGCAGATGAAAAAGGAGACTAAATTTAGTACGACATTTTTAAGTGAGAAAGTTAATCAATCTTTTCATGCAGTAAAAAGTGGTAGAATTTTAAACTCTAGATATCAGTGATAGGGCGGGAAAACTATCACTTAAGTTCAAAAAAATAGTTAACGTAATATTATTCGATCAGAGACATCTATTCTCGTACCCAAGGCAATAAGAATGTGTACGTTGCTTGGTCTGGCTCGCGACAGATTTAAATGTTATTTTTTAACTTCAGTTTACTTATCCATGGGTTGATAATAATTACATATTGGGACCTTTCATAAGAAAGCGAGTAATAAGTTAACAAAAAGGACAGTTAAACATATGTGCCCTTCCTTTTTTATGAGGTTCTTCCATACGTGGCACTATGCTCCAATAAGAAAATCTTTAAACAACCATTAAGGCCGCATCGTAACAGTAATGAAAAAGTCAACAACACAAGATAACTTCATAGAGATTCGCAAAGGAAGTGTTCAAACACGAAACCTGATCCAGTACTTAGCTTTTATTTGTCACGAAATATGAAACAATTCTACATTCGGCTGGATAGTGAAATTTTCGTTCTACAGTTTACAACATGGTGGAACACGGGAACAGGACAGGGTAGGAGTTTACAGGATTTTGTGACGAAGGAGGGGCAGCAGGGGAGGGGGAGGGAGGGCGGAAAGTGGAGCAGGGAAGGAGGAGGTGTCTAAGAGTCGACCGAAATCATTACGGGGTACTGTGTTCTCTGACCTGGCCCTAATCCCTTCCAGATTAATTACTGCGAGGCATAGAGCTGTCGGAAGATACAATTTTCGTCGTCAACACCCTGTGAGACGGTAGTAATATTAGTGACTTCTCTCGTACAGGGATCGGCGTCTCGAATGGGGAAAGCTTGTTGACTGACCTCTTACAATTACCGTATTTCAAAACCTTTCACTCCAAGCTTTCCTCATCTAGGCACACCTTTCCCATCCTCTGATCTCTATAAATCTTTAGGTAGACACGGTTGGCTATCACGAGGAAACCATTGAATAAAGTCTTTAATTCATTTGCCGTCATCCATCTTGCTAGAAGCCTCGTCTACCTCCCTTTTAAATTTAAAAATCACTATTTCAGCCTAAACTCCTGTATTTTTCCACACCAATTTAATGGTCCTCCTATCAATTCTCGTTATTTACAGGGTGCCTAGGCTTCTCTTACTTTTAAGATGGCTCCCACAAAGATTAGATGTGACGCTATACACTGGTAGCATAGACTCCCTTTTCCAGGACAGCTGAACTTTGCTTCTGACGACAGCATATTCATCCTCCATTTCAGCAGTAATTACTTTTAGTGATTCGACATTCATTTATAAATTTCGGATTTTCTACTCTCTTAGTGAAATCTGTTAAGAAGCATAAACGTATAAAGGTTCCATGAGAACCTGCCGTTTCTTCCTGTCAGTTAAATCCGCGTCAATAACTGTCTCTGTACAACAGCAGTCACTGTTAGGTTAACAGAACAGATTTTTTCATCTTTTATTTAATTTTCTTTACAGCTGCACATAATCTTTAATAGAAACTAGTTTGGAAAGACTGCGTTCATTTTCAAAGCAATGGCTCCTTATCTCATATTCGACTGTAATATACTTCCAATACAATATTTGAGAAACTTGTTCATACTTCAGGGCAACATGCTTATGTTGACCGGGAGACCCAATGCTTGAATAAGTCTTCAGAACGTCCCATTGTAATTATTTTACAGTCGAACATGAGAGATGCAGGCAATGGTTTGAAAATGAACTCAATCGTTCGAAACTAGTCACTATTAAAGATTATATGCAGAAGTGACGGAAAACTAAATAAACATAAATATCTTGAGTTACTACTACTTTATGCCAACGTAATGTTGGAATCGTACAAATAATTTTTTCTGTTTGTGATGCGTTGAACTGTATAGTGAATTCATATTATTATTATACATTTCTCGATCTAAAAAGTGTTGTTAGACGACAAATTTACATTAAGCGTTGACAAAATGTAAGGGCCGTCCCCTACATGTGCGATCTGATACCACAGCGCAACCGTGGTGTGATGCAGACAGATGGGGCTGCATCAATTAGTTCGTCATTCGTATCTGTCAGTACTTACATGATTTCTGTTTCGGGATGCCAGTTGTGTAAGAGTGTTGCCACAACCTGCTGTACACGTATGATGAATTGCCCGTTGCTCTTGAATAATAGAAGCGGGTTCGGATAAACCTGCAGTTCAATAACCGACTGACATTCGTTCTCCTACATAAAGCAGATTTACGAAAAATGTATGTTTAGTGAAAAGTTATGTACAGTCCGAGCCTTTAGGGAAAGCCGCTATGAAGTATACGTTAAAAAGTTATGCAGTAAAAGTGGTTCTGTGGAGGTAGACCTTTCAAGGCACAGTGTTACTTTGTGATTCAGTAGCCGTAATGTTCCACGAGTCAAGTCTCGCGTCCTCGTTGCTAATGGTAAACGGGTGGATCGGTGGCCGAAGGTATCTGTCGCCGAAGGAATCCGGACAGGCAAGCGAAATATTAGTTGACACAAGTGTACTTTAAACAATACTGTATATTGTACTCAGCTTGTGGGTGAAGAAACGCTACACTATTAACAAATGGCGTCCGCAGCTCGTGGTCGTGCGGTAGCGTTCTCGCTTCCCACGCCCGGGTTCCCAGGTTCCCAGGTTCGATTCCCGGCGGGGTCAGGGATTTTCTCTGCCTCCAGATGACTGGGTGTTGTGTGATGTCCTTAGGTTAGTTAGTTTTAAGTAGTTCTAAATTCTAGGGGACTGATGACCATAGATGTTAAGTCCCATAGTGCTCAGAGCCATTTGAACCATTTTTTTGAACAAATTGCGGCGGACGCGGCTAGTTATAAGCAGAGCCCGCCACGGGCGCTCGTCTGTGTACACCGAATGAAGAGCTAAGTAGCGACTCTGAAGTAATCTCGAACCAGAAGACGGTGCTCAGGTGCGCGCCGCTTATAACACTTTACTGGCGGTCTCCATTGGTCGGCGGCCTGGAGCTTCATCACTGGTGGCGATGTTAAAAAACCCCCACAGGGACCGGCTCCGGCAGTATCGATAAGCTACGATACTGCACAGTCTTACAGAGATATTAATACCTCTTTTGCCAGTGGCAAAACCAATGATGGAGATCCATGATGCCCTCTCATATGTAACGTCACGTATCACGTGACGAAACTCCTTGCGCAATTCTCATATTACTTTTATCTTAAGCAATAGAGCTAACTCTGTTATGAACCAGAAGATCCTAAATACCATATATTCGGGCAATTATATATCTCTTCACAGGTTTAAGTAAGCTGGCATTATTCAGTTAAAAAACGAGCCTCTTTGGTCTAGTGAAGACTATTTTCTCACTGGAAACTTGTTGATCAGACTTTCAGTTTTCACTGAGGAAATTAGGGTCGCATTTCAAAGTTCTATCATGTATGACCAATTACGTAGCAAGGAATTTTTTTGTTGTTCTTAATGCCGTACAAAATCTTTGTCATAGTAACCGGTCTGCAAGGTGATGACTAAAATTATTGACCACAAAGCTATTGCCAAATACTCTGACTTAGCTCCAACCGTTTCCGCAGTCTCTCATGGAGCGATGGTACGTGTTACTGACAATGATCAGTGTCTCTAATGATGGCGTTTAACTCATCAGTAGCCTCGTGTATAGACTAGTGGACTAGGATCCTTCTTTTTCTTTCTTACATTTTCATGCGCATTCGTCACTCAAATGCAACTACACACTTTAAAAGCACTCTTATCACAGCCACCCACACGTTACAGACACATGGTTGATATGTTTTAACAGGAAGGGAGAAGGCAACGGAAAAATAACCTCCTCTTGGATCTTGCGAAAGATTGCAAAAGCATATTTCTTCATCGTTCAAAAAGCTGACTCGCGAGTAGCTGACTTATACAGACACTTAAAAATTTTCCAAAATTTCATAAAAGAATGAAAAGAATCTGTTTGACGACCAGTTAAACTTTCGAAGTTGTTGTTCAAAAATTCTTAAAGTCATAATGCTCCCAGGCATTCGTCGAACGAGAAGGATCGCGGGGTTTAAATCCATTTGCTTGCCCGTCTCTTCCCTTAACCGCTAAGTAGAATGCAGGATGATTCCTTCGAAAAGTAGACATTGAATTTCCTTCTTCATCCTTGTTCTATCGAAGCTTCTGTTTCGTCTCTAATGTCCTCATTATCGATGGCGCGTTAAACTCTAATCTTCCTGTTAGTTCACAGTTACTCGACTGGCAGAAACAGCTTCTTTCCTGAGCTAATGACTGAGGATATTGAAATTGTTGTCTTTCAGTTGAGGAACATTACAAGCGCATTTACTAACAATATTACGATTTAGGCATACCACGGTGGATAACTGTGTACATTACAATTATCGGACTGTTTCATTGACGGCTTAGATTGTAGCAACCGTAGCCCATTTGTTTCGTTAAGAACAATACCATACCAAATATACTGTACACCCTACCATCTGAAAACTTTCTCTTCGTTCTAGTCTTTCTAATCCTAGTAGTATACTCTTAGATCGTACTTAATGATATCTTCCATTATAGAAGATTCGAGCAATCCTTAGAGGTTGGGTGATAGCATGAGTTTCTCAGAGGCTTTAAACCAGGACCGACCACGGCGTGCCAAACTTCACGTGTGCATGGTGTGTGGACCGCGTTGTGGGTCGACAGCTCTCTGTCCCCGCTTTGCTCCGTCCTTGTCCGAAGCTCTACATTTTATTGTACCGAGTGATCAAAAAGTCAGTATAAATTTGAAAACTGAATAAATCACGGAATAATGTAGATAGAGAGGTACAAATTGACATACATGCTTGGAATGGCATGGGGTTTTATTAGAACCAAAAAAATACAAAAATTCAAAAAATGTCCGACATATGGCGCTTCATCTGATCAGAATAGCTATAATTAGCATAACAAAGTAAGACAAAGCAAAGATGATGTTCTTTACAGGAAATGCTCAATAAGTCCACCATCATTCCTTAACTATAGCTGTAGTCGAGGAATAATGTTCTGAACAGCACTGTAAACCATGTCCGGAGTTATGGTGAGGCATTGGCGTCGGATGTTGTCTTTCAGCATCCCTAGAGATATCAGTCGATCACGATACACTTGCGACTACAGGTAACCCCAAAGCCAATAATCGCACGGACTGAGGTCTGGGGACCTGGGAGGCCAAGCATGACGAAAGTGGCGGCTGAGCACACGATCGTCATCAAACGACGCGCGCAAGAGATCTTTCACACGTCTAGCAATGTGGGGTGGTTATAATAAAACCTCTTGTCATTCCAAGCGTGTGTGTCAATTTTTACCTCTCTCTCTACATTATTCCGTGGTTTATTCAGTTTTCAAATTTATACTGACTTTTTGATCACTCGGTACAATAAAATGTAGAGCTTCGGACAAGGACGGAGCAAAGCGGGGACAGAGAGCTGTCGACCCACAACGCGGTCCACACACCATGCACACGTGAAGTTTGGCACGCCGTGGTCGGTCCTGGTTTAAAGTTTTCAAATTCATACTGACTTTTTGATCACCCGGTATATTGCGGTGTGGCATTTGTTGGAGGCATAACTCTCTCTGCAGTTCGTCAGAGTAGTGCTGTCAGCGCCGTTTACTATTTGCTATTTGTTTTTGCTGTGAAAGACGTTCACAGGTCCAGTGGCTGTTTGTACAAAAAGAGGCAGTCTAGCTATCTATCGCCATAAGCCTTTAAAAAAGAATGTGCTTGACAGAAGAGAGATAGATTATGCAGTTGCATAAGCTACAGTCACTGCAAATTTACTATGAAACAACACTACAATTCCATACAGGAAGAATTTAAAGATTTATAAGACAATGAAAGAGCAAAAAACTACAACGATCGACAGACGGGATCAGTATTCTGTACATCAAGAAGCTCGTGGCAATCTTGGCAGTATTTCTGATGTCGCACGTCTTATTCCACTGCCAGCTGCAACCGTTTTATGGAGACGTACTGCAAAGTAATTTAAGTAAAGGGTAATGTCTCGGAAAATTTTTCGATTTAAAATTCGCTGTTGTTCGATTCAAGAAGGAAAAAGGAGTACAGGAAACATATTAAAACATCCGACGTGGATTGCAGACCTTGCACTTTAAATGGACCTGACTGCACACTGTCCACAGTAAGACATTGCTAGGTGAGAAAAAACTTATTTCTTATATAACGGGGTTGCATTTAAAAAGAAACTCATGTTGTAGAAGGGACGCATTCTGAGAAACGCGGTCCGATTCCCTAAACTCAGTGGCGTTAAAGAAAACGTGATGTTTGAAGAATCCATTGTGCCCTTGAAAGAATTACAGGGATACTTTCCAAAACGTTTTGAGGCCACCGCCAATCTTACATCTGTTTTAGAGCTGGTTTCGAGGCCGTTTGCCGTTTCAATTGACAGCATCCCTGTGCATGTGCAGATGTAGCTGATTGATCTGAAAGGTAATTCCCGTTCTAAAGACAGATACCTTTTACGTTAAAACTGTCCAGAACGTATACATTGCTTTCCTCAGGTAGTTTCCATGTCTCCATTGAAATTGCAAAAGTGCTACGACATTTCGACCAACATATGTATGTGAAAGACGATTTTTCGTTTGTGAGCCTAAATAAGTCACGATTTCGTGGTAACCTAAAGGCGAAACTCTGTGAAACTGTCTGCATTTGTCAGTATGTCAACAGTTTGTATCAGATAAAAATTATGTCTTCTGCGCGCCAAGAGTACTTAAATAATACTGAAAACTGATTTTGTTTTTGATCTCTTTTGTTGAGAAATTTGAAATATAAAACCAAGTCGTATACAGTGCGATTGCGGCGCTACTTAAATGCAACGCATTCGAAGTTTCCGCCCCCCATCCCCCACCCCCCATCCTTCTCTCTCGCTCACGGCACAGCGTGGCGTCGAGGTGGGGGTGGTCTGCCGGCCAGTCTTAGGGCTAAGGCTCTCATGCCAGGGCACGCCTTGCAACCCGAATACTTTGGCCACCCCAGTTTTACAGAAAGAGGTATTTAATCGAGATTAAGAAAAATTGCTTGTTTGCCACTTCTACTATGACCCAATATTATAGTTACTCCTAGAGCGCCATTGTTAAAGGCAGTGTTCCATATGACGTGCTCGGTTTGCGTACGTCGTGCGAAAACGAATGGTCCCTCCGAAGCGTCACTCCTGTCTTCAGCCAAAAGGTGCTACAGTGATGAAGAGGCTCGACTTCTGCTTGGGGAGTTTGCAGTTGCACCTGATGCGGTGTAAATCACTTCAGAAGTATTGCAGATTGAAACTTCCTGGCAGATTAAGACTGTGTGCCGGACCGAGACTTGAACTTGGGACCTTTGCCTTTCGCGGGCAAGTGCTCTACCAACTGAGCTACCCGAGCACGACTCACGCCCCGTCCTCACAGCTTTACTTCTGCCAGTACCTAGTCTCCTACCTTCCAAACTTTGCAGAAGCTCTCCTGCGAACCCTGCAGTCGTGCTTGGGTTGCTCAGTTGGTAGAGCACTTGCCCGCGAAAGGCAAAGGTCCCGAGTTCGAGTCTCGGTCCGGCACACAGTCTTAATCTGCCAGGAAGTTTCATATCAGCGCACACTCCGCTGCAGAGTGAAAATCTCATTCTGGAAATATTGCAGATTGATTCCTTTTTGCGAAACTGTGCCCCACTCACTGTCCTGTCCTTCTTAAACTTGTTCTGGCTCCATCTGTAATCATCTAGATGTAGGGCGTAAGGTAAGCGGGTCACTTTCGTTCCTTCACGACTTGTTCCACGATTCCTCATTAAAGAAACAACTTACACTACTGATTTAAACGTTCGTTACCTCTGAAAGCCAGTTTTAAGGACTTAAGTGCTCGGTTACGACGCTAAAAAACAGCTGTTTTGTCATTTTTTCTCTCTGCTGTTATGCCTTAATATGTATGCATCATGGTTCTTTGGTGGATACAATAACAAGGAACGGATATTACTTTATTCTACATTTTACATCAAATACTAAAAATAATACATAATTTGGTTGTTGAAGATAACCGTACATTACATTGTAAAATTATATACACATACAAAATATTTACAATTCTGTCACTCTTCAGTACACTGTCTATTGAGAAGATATCGAGTCCTGGTCACTATGAAACTTAAGTACACCCGCCGCTGGAACTAGCATGGGGGTGCTTGCATCTCATTGGCAGCGGCTTAATAGTTCGTGGCAGCGCCTTCGTGCCGCCGTGGTGGCTGTAGGAAACGTGGCAGCGTAAGTGGCGGTGGGCGTATGGGAAAGTGTGGCCGCCTGGATTACAGCCGATACCGCATGTTCTGAACGAGAAAAGTATTGCTACGCGCAGTACTTCATCTCCTCACAATCCTGTAAGTTGGCCTAAGCTTGGAACCTGTAACACTCCAAGGATGATGAAGATTACGCACGTGTAGTAATCAACTTTTTAGAAAATGATTTTTTCTAATAAAACTTCTAGAAGATTATTTTTTATCGATTTTGTCCACTTTTGATTATGATTGTAGGGTCAACAATCAATTAATAAAAATCAGTCCCAATGACGGTGTTAGTAAGTATGGAACACTCATACTGTACAAAACCAATAGTCAATGGCCTCTCAGACCATGATATGCAGTTCCTTCTGTTAAATGTTAATACTGAACAGGATATAAAATCTGTTAAATCTGAGCTCAAGAGAGTAAAAAATAAGCCAAAAATTGATTATTTTAGGACACTCCTCAGAGACATTCACTGGACTGATGTTTACAGTGCTCATGGCATGAATGAAAATAATAAGACTTTTGCTAATAAAGTGCTTACCTTATTCGAACACTGTTTTCCCCCAAAGCTTACCAAGGTTAGAGCAAAGTCTACAAAGAAGCCATGGATTACTCAAGGAATAGGGGTATCTTGCAAACAAAAAGAAAACTGTATCTGTCAATCCGAAACAGTTCCGATGTTGATGCTATAGCACATTACAAGAAAAACTGCAAAATATTAAAGACTGTAATACGGACGTCAAAGCAAATATATTACAAGGAAATGATAGTCATATCAGATAACAAAATAAAGACTATATGGGATATAGTGAAGGAGGAGACAGGTAGAACCAGGCATGAAGAGGGACAAATAGCATTAAGAGTAAATGATACATTGGTGACAGACGTGTATAGTCTTGCAGAACTTTTTAACAAATATTTTATAACTTTACTGACAAGATGGGGTTGTCAGGCTCTGTAGATGCTGCTATGAAATACCTCAGACCAGACATTTCAACTAATTTCCATAATATGAATTTGACCCTCACTACCCCAGCAGAAATAATATCCATCATAAAATCCTTAAAATCAAAAACATCTAGTTAATATGATGAAATATCAACCAAGTTAATTAAAGAATGTGATCCCGAGTTAAGTAACATATTAAGCTATCTGTGTCACTAGTCATTTATCAGTGGAATATTTCCTGAATGGTTGAAATATGCTGAAGTTAAGCCACTGTTTAAAAAGGGAGATAAAGAAGTAGCATCAAATTTCCGTCCAATTTCAAATTTGCCAGCATTCTCAAAAATTTTAGAAAAAGTAATGTACAGTCGGCTTTGTAACCATCTTGTCTCTAATAACATAATGTCAAAGTCACAGTTCGGATTTCTAAAGGGTTCTGATATTGAGATGGCTATCTACACTTACAGTGAAAATGTGCTTAATTCACTAGACAAAAAATTGCAGGCAACTGGTATATTTTGTGATCTGTCAAAGGCATTTGACTGTGTAAATCACAATATCCTTTTAAGTAAATTTGAATATAATAGTGTAACAGGAAATGCTGCAAAATGGTTCAAATCTTATATCTCTGGCAGGAAACAGAGGGTGTTATTAGGAAAGAGACATGTATCAAGCTATCAGCCATCATCCAACTGGGATCTAATTACATGTGGGGTCCCACAAGGTTCCATTTTAGGGCCATTACTTTTTCTTGTGTATATCAATGACCTTTCATCAGTAACATTACCAGAAGCCAAGTTCGTTTTCTTTGCCAATGATACAAGCATTGCAATAAATAGCAAATCAAGTGTAGTCTTTGAAATGTCATCTAATAAAATATTTGTGGACATTAATCACTGGTTCCTAGCCAATTCTTCGTCACTAAACTTTGATAAATCACACTACATGCAGTTCAGAACTTGTAAGGGGTGTCCCACGAGTGTATGCCTAACATACGATGACAAGCAGATAGAAGAAGTGGACAGTGTTAAATTCTTGGGATTACAGCTTGATAATAAATTGAACTGGGAGGAGCACACCACAGAACTGCTGAAGCGTCTTAACAAATCTCTATTTGCAATGTTAATTGTGTCAGACCTAGGGGATATAAAAATGAAATATCTGGCATACTATGCTTACTTTCATTCCATAATGTCGTATGGGATTATTTTTTGGGGCAATTCATCAAGCCAAGCAAAAGTTTTCTGGGCACAAAAACGTGCAGTAAGAGTTATATGTGGTGTGAACTCAAGAACATCTTGCAGAAGCCTGTTTAGGGAACTAGGGATACTAACTACTGCTTCCCAATATATATATTCCTCAATGAAATTTGTCATTAAAAATATATCACTTTTTCAAACCAACAGCTCAATTCATGGAATCAATACTAAAAATAAGAATAATCTTCACAAGGATTTAAGACAACTTATTCTTGTACAAAAAGGTTTGCATTATTCAGGAATACACATTTTCAATAACTTGCCAGCAGCCATAAAAAGCTTAACAACCAATGAAATTCAGTTTAAGAGAAGCCTAAAGGATTTATTGGTGGCCAAATCCTTCTACTCCATTGATGAATTTCTCATCAATATATATATATATATATATATATATATTCCATTGATGAATTTCTCAGAAGAACCAACTGATATATATATATATATTCCATTGATGAATTTCTCAGAAGAACCAACTTATATATATATATATCAGTTGGTTCTTCTGAGAAATTCATCAATGGAATATATATATATATATATATATATATATTGATGAGAAATTCATCAATGGAGTAGAAGGATTTGGCCACCAATAAATCCTTTAGGCTTCTCTTAAACTGAATTTCATTGGTTGTTAAGCTTTTTATGGCTGCTGGCAAGTTATGGAAAATGTGTATTCCTGAATAATGCACACCTTTTTGTACAAGAATACATTGCCTTAAATCCTTGTGAAGATTATTCTTACTTTTAGTATTGATTCCATGAATTGAGCTGTTGGTTTGAAAAAGTGATATATTTCAATGACAAATTTCGTTGAGGAATATATATATATATATATATATATATATATAATTCTGCACAATTTCAGTGCAGTAATGTGTCCATTGTAAATAAGTCTGTGTGTGTGTGTTTGTGTGTGTGTGTGTGTGTGTGTGTGTGTGTGAGTCTGTGTGTGTGTAAGTACAATCTAACTTCTGTACCAGTTCAGTGCAGAAATGTGTTCATTGTAAATAAGTATTTAGTAGTTGTATTACACGTTTATTACCTTATAAATAAATAAAAATCTTTTTTATTTTAAATTCAGTGCGATAGTATTTGTAAAATGATTCTTTCACATAGCGTTCATTAAAAAATGACGACCATGCTACTTGGAACCTGTGGAATGGTACATTAGCTTAATTGTTTGAGTTGTAAATATTTTTCATGTATTGCGGTTTTTCTAACATATTCTACATCCTAGAGGACCTCCTCACTATGGATCAATTGGAATGAAAGTAAATCTAATCTAATCTAAGTGCCATACTGGCATACTACAATTCGTCTGGAGAATTTTTTGAATTTGTATAGCAACGGGCTATGGAGGCAGCAGTGCTTCATCGACACGCCTGTTTGCTCTACAGTGCTACGTACACTCATAAGACTGTTACTTAGTTCACATAGGAGTAGCTACAAATCTGCTGATAGGACAGTACCTACAAAAACGAAAATGAGGTCTAGAACGAGGACATAGGGAATTCACGTCACGCTAAAGTACTGTAGATTTTTACTGCAGTGTAGGGAACAGACCGTAAAAAGAACGGAAACATTTCTGGTAAGATATTACACCAGGTGGAGCACTTTCAAAAATGAGGCAATATCTGAGTATCGAGATCCTTCGTGGTAGGTAATGGCAGAGCGAAGGCCTGCTATACATAATGAAAATGCGGCTCACCTGAGGTGACCTTTAACGCTGGAAATGTTCCTGAACTTCCATTTACTGTCTGCCCGTGTATTGCTTCTGAGAAGTGCATGTTATTACGCAATGCCTAAACTCTACTGGCATCGTCTGTTACGGAAGATAACATAAAGTGTCAGCTAGGAAGTGTATACTCCTTCTTTCAAGATGTATATTACGCATCGAACATAAAAACTGGTTCTACGTAACATATTACTTATCTCTTGACTCTGTTCAGTGTTACTACACCTTTAATTTGATTTATTCTGAATACTTGTCTTGTCACTGTAACTCCTTGCGGAAGCGAAATTAAGTTTTACCATCTCGACGACGGCGACGTTATTACAAGCGGAGCTAAAGCTTGAATTAAGGAATCAAACAGAGCGAGTCCCTTTCAAAGGAACGATCTAAGCTTCTGTATTAAGCGATTTAGGAAAACCACGGAAAATCTAAATTCGGATGGCAGGAAAGAACTTTGAGCCTACTGTCTCTAGAATCCGGATCCGGCGTCATACTACTCCACCTCCTCGCTCGGTAACATCTTGCAAAGTGGAGACAGCTTATGTCATCTGTTTCGGCGTGCTAGGACAGTTAATTCTGCACTGAAATGAACATTACATGGGAAACTCAGTAGGAATAGGTAAAGAATGAAATATGCTAAGTAGATTGTCGTACGTTTGGGGAGACGGTTATGCGTGAAGGTGAGAAGACTGGCCTAAGGTAAAAACTAAAAAATAAAAATATTATATAAAAATAAAAGAGTTCAAGTAAAAAAAGTAATCGGAATTCTGATGGCTTGATAAACGAACAGATAATTTCGAATCACAGATACCGCATCTTGCTAGTACAGTTGTAAGGTGGGCATGTTATTTTGGTTTTTGTATGTTATCGATATCCTCGTCAGAGAGAGGAAGTTACTGTTAAACGCTCTTGGGTCTTGCTGTGGCACAGTCTTTGCCTCTGCGCAATCTGATACATTCTTTGTTGAAGTAAAATAGGTGATAGATGTGTACGGTAGTGCTGTGTTGACTTGTGATTATTAAATGAAGAAAGATTTAGGACAGAAAAGAGGAATATCATGTACACATTGAAAGGTGAAGGAAATATAAATTTTGAATAATGTAATTGTTTTTGAAGAGAAAAAGTTTGAGATAAGACTGCAGCATTGCGCAGCTAGGAATAATTATTGTCTGCTAGTTAACTCGCTCAGAGACGAGAGAAAGACCACCCCACTTCCCTGAGTTGTGCATTAACATATTAACTGATTAAGATGTTTGATTTTTATAGAAATTCTCTGTTAACTTGTACCCTTTCTAAATCATTGTTCACTTTGTTAGCATAGTATTGTTCAGGCCAATAGTAGGTGTGATGATCACGCGAAGCTTTACTCTGTATTTTTCAATATATATTTCATTCTAAAATCTTTGACTTGGCATACCATTTCTTAGGAATAGATACGCTCCCAACCCCACTGTTTATTATTACGCATTACCACTTGCAATAGTTTGAATGTGTATAAGCTGATATCTAATTTAGCCGCTGCCTGCTCGCGGTTTACTGTTTTGCTTTCGATAAATCTGCAACAATATTGTCAAGATGCGAGGTAAGTGGAAATTTTGATTGGGGCAGATAATTGTTTTACTTCCGTAGCGCATTTAATACAAAGAAAAATTGCCTTGAGATCAGTTACAGCTCAGTTCAGATTAGTTCTGTTTAGTCAAAGGTTAGCATACGAGTTGAAGTTAAATAACTGTCAAGACATAGTTTTTGGTAATACATGGATTTCATAGAGTGGGAGGTAAAGTTGGACTAAATTTCAGACAGAAACAAATACGATGGGGAGGTTACACAATCACTAATCTAACAGCTATGAATAGAATACAGCTCGTCAGAGGTCGACCCTCGTTCAGGAGGCACGTACACTGTACCCCAGATCAACAAAATATTTGCTTGGCTGATGATTACCGGTTGCATACAATACCAACGTCTGAATTGCATTGCATATTCCGCAAGCCACCTTTCGGTGTGTGGCGGATGGTACTCCTGGTACTTCTCTGTTCCACACTCGAACTGTGTGAAATGTGTGTTTTGATTTGCCGAGGAGTGGGAACCTATTATTAGTAATCAAACGCCCATGGATTAAATGTTCTCAGATGAGGCACTGCCATATCGCGACTTTTGTGGTGGAAATACAGCTACGCAGATCTGTATAGAGGACAGTCCCAGTGCTATCGGATGTTCTTATGACAGTGCAGTAGGCGATAATTTTATCCACAACACCACAGTGCTAGGTGTCACATAGCTCGGTTGCTAGCTGGATGTTTGCAAGCAAATAATACATCACATGCGGTGACAGGATTCACCTCCTGGCGCGAATCCCATGAAATCATTGAATATACTGGAGATCGCTTGGAGGTGTGTTGCTGCTCAAGCCCTCCTCTCGAGATCATTGCCATGCAGAGGGAAACTTTGTAAGTAAAAGTTGGTCAGGTGCCAGTAGAACTTACGCACTGACGCTTTCGTACAAACCAAGTTACGTGTGCAGACAGTTCATTCATCTCGGGAATCGATAATCTTGACGATTTTTGCCTGTTATCGATACTGACACTGACAAGATAGCGGTATCAGGGATTCCGCGACTTTCGAAAATGTTTTAATAGCAAATCTGAAGTGGACAATAAATGACAAAAGAAATATTTTTATGTGATGCAATTACAAAGTAACAGTTTTCAGATTTTTATTTTTGGTTGTGCTGTGAAACCTTTATTCTTGTCAAATTTCATGATTCTAAGTCAACGGGAAGTACCCTGTAGAGTTTGATGAGTGAGGACGCGAGCCTCAAAATATGTGACGTAAATGACCGTATCTTTTGGTTTCTTTGACTTTGAAGGTCAAATTTATTGCATCGCCAAGTGATTATAGACCTAAGTATGTGACAAAAATTACAACTTGGTGTGTCTATCTGCTCCTGAGATAAAGACACCGTGTAATAACACATGATATTTTTTTCGTGTGATATAACTAGGAATTATCGATTGTTGGTTTTCTCTTTTGGCTGTAGCATTAAGCCTTGCTTCCTGGCAAATTTCACGATTCTAGTTCAGCAGAAAGTGCCCTGTAGGTTTTGATGAGAGCCTTTGCGAGTGTCAAAATACGTGACATAAATGACCGTACCTTCTGGTTAGATTGACTAGGAAACTGCAGGTATTCTACATAGCACGGGGTCCGTAGACCTCAATATGTGACATAAATTTTAACTTGATACGTCTATACTTTCCTGAGAAATGGCGTTTTGGCCAGTGGGACAGAGGGACAACAAAGTGATCCTATAAGAATTTCGTTTTTACCGACTGAGGCGTGGAATCCTAAAAAAGGTGTCCGATTCCTGTGGCGCTCACAATCACACTCGTTTATACCGTCAAAAGTTTTCACATTTATAGTTTTTTTTTAATTTCTTAATTTCTGGAGAACTGTGTAAGCATTATGAGTATGCTACCGCGTCATAATGAAAAAAACTGTAGTGGAAAGAAACGTTTCGCCCAAGGTTACACTGACCTTCTTTTGAGTCTACTTGTATGTTTGAGCTGTTCAGAGTCACTTCTATTTTGTCATCACTACTCACTGAGCATGACGTTTCGTTACAATTTTATGAACATTGTCCTTAAGGTCTCTTTAAGGCGGGAGGAGTTGGAACTTTATAGTAATAGGTTACTACACTACTGGCCATTAAAATTGCTACACTACGAAGATAACGTGCTAAAGACGCCAAATTTAACCGACAGAAAGAAGATTCTGTGATACGCAAATGATTAGCTTTTCACAGCATTCACACAAGGTTGGCGCCGGTGGCGACACCTACAACGTGCTGACACGAGAAAAGTTTCCAACCGATTTCCCATACACAAACAGCAGTTGACCGGCGTTGCATGGTGAAACGTTGTTGTAATGCCTCGTGTAAGGAGGAGAAATGCGTACCATCACGGTTCCGACTTTCATAAAGGACGGATTGTAGCCTACCGCGATTGCGGTTTATCGTATCGCGTTGGTCGAGATCCAATGACTGTTAGCAGAATATGGAACCGGTGGGTTCAGGAGGGTAATACGGAACGCCGTGCTGGATTCCAACGGCCTCGTATGACTAGCAGTCGAGATGACAGGCATCTTATCCGCATGGCTGTAACGGATCGTGCAGCTACGTTTCGATCCCTGAGTCAACAGATGGGGACGTTTGCAAGACAACAACCATCTGCACGAACAGTTCGATGACGTTTGCCGCAGCATGGACTATCAGCTCGGAGACCGTGGCTGTGGTTACCCTTGACGCTGCATCACTATGGGACTTAACATCTGAGGACATGAGTACCCTATAACTTAGAACTACTTAAACCTAACTATCCTAAGGACATCACACACATCCATGCCCGAGGAAGGATTCGAAATTGCGACCGTAGCTGTCGCGCGGTTCCGAACTGAAGCGCCTAGAACCACTCGGCCACCATGGCCGACTAAATATAGCTAAGAGAAATGCCATGAAAACGTAGTAAAAAGTGGAATGGCAACTGCCTAAAAATCATAACCGGTGGAAACAATGGTAGAAGTGAAAATGTATTGCTATTAGACAGAAAGATTTCCCAAGAACGCCGGAAGGAGGAGATATGATAAGTATATTGGGACAAGAAAGAAAGTTTTCTTAAAGAGGAATAATGTATTGATATTATTACTGACGTACAATTATACGCTACTGGCCATTAAAATTGCTACACCATGAAGATGACGTGCTACAGACGCGAAATTTAACCGACAGGAAGAAGATGCTGTGATATGCAAATGATTAGCTTTTCAGAACATTCACACAAGGTTGGCGCCGGTGGCGACACATACAACGTGCTGACATGAGAAAAGTTTCCAACCGATTTTTCATGCACAAACAGCAGTTGACCGGCGTTGCCTGGCGAAACGTTGTTGTGATGCCTCGTGTAAAGAGGAGAAATGCGTACCATCACGTTTCCGGCTTTGATAAAGGTCGGATTGTAGCCTATACTATTGCGGTTTATCGAATCTCGACATTGCTGCTCGCGTTGGTCGAGATCCAATGACTGTTAGCAGAATATGGAATCAGTGGGTTCAGGAGGTTAATACGGAACTCCGTGCTGGATCCCAACGGCCTCGTATCACGAGCAGTCGAGATGACAGGCATCTTATCCGCATGGCTGTAACGGATCGTGCAGCCACGTCACGATCCCTGAGTCAACAGATGGGGACGTTTGCAAGACAACAACCATCTGCACGAACAGTTCGACGACGTTCGCAGCTGCATAGACTCTCAGTTCGGAGACCATAGCTGCGGTTACCCTTGACGCTGCATCACAGACAAGAGCGCCTGCGATGGTGTGCTCAACGACGAACCTGGGTGCAAGAATGCCAAAACGTCATTTTTTCGAATGAATCCATGTTCTGTTTACAGCATCATGATGGTCGCATCGGTGATTTTCGTCATCGCGGTGAACGCACATTGGAAGCGTGTATTCGTCATCGCCGTACTAGCGTATCACCCGGCGCGATGGTATGGGGTGTCATTGGTTACACGTCTCGGTCACCTCTTGTTAACACTGACGGCACGTTGAACAGTGGACGTTACATTTCAGATGTGTTACGACCCGTGGCTGTACCTTTCATTCGATCCCTGTGAAACTCTACATTTCAGCAGGATAATGCACGACCGTATGTTCCAGGTCCTGTACGGGCCTTTCTGGGTACAAAAAATGTTCGACTGCTGCCCTGGCCAGCACATTCTCCAGATCTCTCACCAATTGAAAACGTCTGGTCAATGGTGGCCGAGCAACTGGCTCGTCACAATACGCCAGGCACTACTCTTGATGCACTGTGGTATCGTGTTGAAGCTGCATGGGCAGCTGTACCCGTACACGCCATCCAAGCTCTGTTTGACTCAATGCCCAGGCGTATCGAGGCCGTTATTACGGCCAGAGTTGGTTGTCCTGGGTACTGATTTCTCAGGATATATGCACCCAAATTGCGTGAAAATGTAATCACATGTCAGTTCCATTATAATATATTTGTCCAATGAATACCCATTTATCATCCGCATTTCTTCTTGGTGTAGCAATTTTAATGGGCAGTAGTGTAGAAGAAGATGACTAAGTATTTAGCGAGGGGCACAGTATCGTTTCTAAGCGAAACAAGGACCGTGCTAAATGCAAAGAAGTTTAAACTATTTTCGAAAAGCAGGTAAAAGAACGAAAGGGAGATGCAAGTAAACGCAAAAACAGGTATTAGTTTC
Organism: Schistocerca cancellata; assembly: GCF_023864275.1. Taxonomy (NCBI): domain Eukaryota; kingdom Metazoa; phylum Arthropoda; class Insecta; order Orthoptera; family Acrididae; genus Schistocerca; species Schistocerca cancellata. Next base: position 735,639,066 of record NC_064626.1, read on the forward strand.
CTCCGTGCTTCCCTGCAGCTTGAGAGCTAAGCGAGTAAACGTCCATTACGCAGCTGGCCAGCTACGTCAATCTGCGTCCCCGGAAGGCATGTTGTGCAGCCGTGACGTCAGCAGCGAGCGTGGGTGCCCCCTGCGGTTAGCCCGGCAAACACGGGCAGTCACTGCTGCTTGCCTTCCAGCAGAGGTGTGAGGACAGCAGTGGAGGCTGTGCCAACAAGACCTAAGTCTTGCGCTAGTGGTACCTAACCTAACCTAACCTGTCCGGCGTTGTTAGCCACTCCCACTGAACTACAACGGCGTTCTTAACATTTTGTTGTTTTATCGCATTTGCACTATCAGTCTGTCATGTCAGTGAACCTGATATTCTGAAGCTTTCATTAATTCAAGTGTTAACACTCGAGATTCCAATGTGACGATTCCCCTAACTCCAAGACCACAGACATGGGCACTGATAGAACTCAATCTCAGCGAATCCTCAAAGTTTTCATTCAGAATCTGCCTACTTGCAGTCCGAGGATAGTGACAAAGAAATGCCAGAGAACTACTTTCATTGGTTTCCGCTCTTTTTATAGGTTAACTAATGTGTTCACATCGTCTAAAGGACGATACCGAACGATATTGTGCTGAAGACCTGAGACACAAGGGCATTTTTTTTAATCGGTCTCGAAATGGAAACCACAGTGAAATTTTTTTTTTATTTCTAACATACAGCTATGCCTTCCACCTCCTTCTCTGCAAAGTCGCCGCTCCGACTTAGACATCTGTCGTCTCAAGGTACAAACTTTCCAATACCCTCGTCAAAGGAAGCAGCTGCCTGTGGTTTCCGCCGCCAATTACCTAAGGTAGTCTGCAGGTCTTCGTCCGTGCCAAAATGCTGTTCTCATAGCCAGCGCTTCATGTGAGCAAAGAGAAATAAATCAGAGAGAGACAAGTCCGTGCTGTATAGTGGGTGATCAAACACTTCCCTATCGGACACACAGGAAGAGCGTCTACGCTACACCTGCAGTGTGCGGCCGAGAGCTGTCACGAAGAGCTTGCAAGCAATCAGGCGAAACCGCTCGACAGAACTTCACACTTGACGGGAAGCACTATTTCTTTGGACACCCTTACGTACTCACTGTGCGCTCAGAGCGCGATAACGAGCGCACTAGAGACACATGAGCGAAAAATTTCACCCAGTTTTCACTGTGATTTTAATTTCACGACCGATCTGAGATTGGAGAAAAATAGTCCTCGTGTGTTTCTTTGTGTATGTGGCAGTATCAGAGTACAAACAAAACAAATAAAAACGTACGAAACTCAGGAACTCCATCACTGGTGACTAAAAGTCCACATTGGCTGCACTAGATTTATTTTTGAAATTTTATAATATCGGTATCGGACCAACTGTTAGTCTTCAGAAGTACACTGTACTGTTAGGTGACATGAAAATCCTTAAGACATGTGCCACAAACAACTGTGAGTACCAATGATAAAAAAACTGTAGTGTGATGAACCCCTCGGACCCAAAAATGAAGTCCGACCAAAAAATGAAAGAAAACCTATTTTTTCCAGAAAATACTGAATTTAATCAACAACATGTAGAACAACATTCGTTACATTCACCTTAAGTACAGAATAACAAACAACTGTTTCACTAAATCTGTATTACGTATATTTCAGGTTATTGTCTTATTTATAGAGTTATGGAGTTAGTGTACCCCTCCTTGACTTTTTCCATGTTCTTAACTTACTGTGTTGCGACGTTCTCTGTCAAACATTTTCTAGGATTTGAATGATCTTGTACTGCAGGAGAGAAATCTTTTGCGTGTGGCATGCAGCGCCTTTTCCACACAAGCTATTTGGATAAGGATGATGCATAACTTCATACCGTTTTTGCATCCACAGATACACACAACGGAGACTTTAGTCATCAATAGTATGTTCTCCCTCACTCTTTACAAGAGTCTGCCAAGGCTGCGGCACCGTTTAGATTTCGCAGCTGAGGATATACTATGTGATCAGAAGTATGACACCCCCAAAAACATACTTTTTCATATTCGGTGCATTGTGCTGCAATCTACTGCCAGGTACTCCATATCAGCTACGTCAGTAGTCATTAGACATCGTGAGAGAGCAGAATGGGGCGCTCCGCGTAACTCACGGACTTCGAACGTGGTCAGGTGATTGCGTGTCACTTGCGTCATACGTCTGCACGCGCGATTTCCACACTCCTAAACATCCCTACGTCCACTGTTTCCGATGTGATAGTGAAGCGTAAACGTGAAGGGACACGTACAGCACAAAATCGTACAGGCTAACCACGTCTGTTGACTGACAGAGAAGAGGGTGGTAATATATAATAGGCAGACATCTATTCAGACCATCACACAGAAATTCCAACTGCATCAGGATCCAATGCAAGTACTATGACAGTTAGGTGGGAGGTGAGAAAACTTGGATTTCGTGATCGAGCGTCTGCTCATAAGCCACACATCACGCCGGTAAACGCCAAACGACGCCTCGCTTGGTGTAAGAAGCGCAAACATTGGACGATTGAATAGTGGAGAAACGCTGTGTATAGTGACGAGTCACGGTACACAATGTGGCGATCCGATGGGCAGGGTGTGGGTATTGTGAATGCCAACAGTAAAATTCGGAGGCGGTGGTGTTATGGTGTGGTCGTGTTTTTCATGGAGGGGGCTTGCACCCCTTGTTGTTTTGCGTGGCACTATCACAGTACAGGCCTACATTGATGTCATTGATGTTTTAAGCACCTTCTTGCTTCCCACTGTTGAAGAGCAATTCGGGGATGACGACTGCCCACGGTCGAGCACCTGTTCATAGTGCACGGCCTGTGGCGGAGTGGTTACACGACAATAACATCACTGTTATGGACTAGCCTGCACAGAGTCCTGACCTGAGTCCTATAGAACACCTTTGGGATGTTTTGGAACGCCGACTTCGTGCCAGACCTCACCGACCGTTATCGATACCTCTCCTCAGTGCAGCACTCCGTGGAGAATGAGCTGCCATTCCTCAAGAAACCTTCCAGCACCTGATTGAAGGTATGCCAGCGGGAGTAGAAGCTGTCATCAAGGCTAAGGCTGGGCTAACACCATATTGAATTCCAGAATTACCGATGGAGGGCGCCAAGAACTTGTAAGTGATTTTCAGCCAGGTCTCCGGATACTTTTGATCACATAGTGTATCACGTGGTTTTCAGGCGAAGAACTCGTCGACCCGACATTGGAGCGCATTTTCATAAGCAAAAGAAGTCTTTTGGTACGGGGAGTTTCTACTTCGTTGAGGCTAAAGCATTCCTTCATTTTCCATATGTTAGCATAAAGACACTCGTTCTCGACACCAGCAACGTTACAGGATAGGAATAGTCGGTGTTGATCACGAGCTAATTGATGACGAGCAAGCAGAGATGCGGATATGACCACCGGTACATTTTTGCGAGTTTAGCTTAGAGCATGCTGTAGCCACACACCCGATTTTGGAATCTACCCCATAGCTTGCAAATGTCGCACGATGGTGGAATGATCACAGTTCATCACATTTGTTAGTTCTCGAGTACAATTACGTGGATCATTGTGGATTAATGGGTTCCAACGACCTTCATCAAATCAGGAAGATCTTTCTGAGCATGGAGAGGGCTAATGTCAAAACAATCCTCCTTAAAACGATAATTTTCTTGCCGTGCTCTGTCCAGTGGCATTATCCCCATACACGGCTCAAATGCTTCTGGCTGCTACCACTGCTGTCACCCCTCTGCTGAACTCAAACACAAGAATATGCCGGATATTTTCTGATTTATCCACTTGGCAGTCCATTTTCTAACGTCCACTGCCCCACTACTATCTCCAAATGACAAAATATCAATATGTAAACTCAAGTAGCAACTGTGAAATAGCCGGCCGGAGTGGCCGAGCGGTTAAAGGCGCTACAGTCTGGAACCGCACGACCGCTACGGTCGCAGGTTCGAATCCTGCCTCGGGCATGGAAGTGTGTGATGTCCTTAGGTTAGTTAGGTTTCAGAAGTTCTAAGTTCTAGGGGACTTATGGCCACAGCAGTTGAGTCCCATAGTGCTCAGAGCCATTTGAACCATTTGAACTGTGAAATAAAAATAAAACACGGTAGTTGATAAAAAAGTTCATAGCAATGGGAATTTCAACTAGCAAAACAAAACCGGTACGAACTTAGGCACCAACTTAATAATTTCACGCACCGCTCCCCTCCCTTTCCCCTTTTCCTTCACACACTTTTGCCCATGTCAGTTTTCGCCATTAATTGATGCCTCTATCAGGTTCGCACCCCAAGCAGCGACTCGTGTCGCCTGGGCCTAAAATAGGCCCTGCCGTTACGTCAGACAAACGCACGTATGAATGCTGTCCTTATTGCGTACCTGTACCGTGTTGTACCCCGTTTCCCGTTTACACCTTCAATCCCTTGATGCAAGCGAGCCTCCTCACGCACGAATAGGATAGTGTTAGCCTCTGTATAAAAGCTAAATTAATTATTTTCTGAAATGTGGGAACCAGCATAGTTTAGAAACTTGCTTGTACCTTATTTTAAATGAGATTAGCTTCTTTATTGTTCAATAAATCCCACGCAGATTATTAGCAACCTATGACTGCCATTTTAGGAACCACTACCAAGTCCCCATTCAAATTTGTTTATCCGAATCTTCATTTGTTGTCTGAATTAGACCTCGGCTCCGACGATACCGGTCGGTCTTGATCAAAGACAAGGAAATTATTATGGTAGGACTACACCAGCCAGCCAGCCAGTAATTAAATCCATCAATGAATTCAGTATGTCCGTTCATCTTTCTGTATGAGTGAATTGACATTTTGATTCACAATAACAACGATGTTTTAATAATTACAACTGTATCTATAGCCCTTGTTGCGGAGGATCTCAGGAAATGAACTGCTCTTTGATTCAAATCCGTGGCGCCGCGCAAAATACGTGATGTGCCGATAACGATGCGTGTTGCTCTCGCCACAAGCTCTCGAATAATGTTTACTTGAAACTATCGTCCTATTCGGTCTTATTCGTCCGGTCACAATTGTTGGAGTACAATGAGCTCACTTTGGCCAGATGATCCTCACTCCCTTGCCGTGTGATCGTACGTGCTGACCTGTCTGTGTATGCAAAGACCCAAGGAAGTCTGGTAAGATGGAGAAGCCCCAGAGGAGAGTCTCTCTCTGTCTCTCCCTCTCTCTCTCTCTCTCTCTCCCTCTCCCTCTCCCTCATTTGCAGCCGTCCCCTTTCATGGCCCTGGGGCCCGCCTGTCCCTGCGGGCGCCGACGACCGTCAACTAGTGGCTCCCTTTGAAGCTCCACAACAATGGCTATCACCGCTCCTTAAGGAAAGACGGGGAAGGTCTGTTCTAACGGAAGCCGTATCAGTTCCAGAAGCTTATTCATAAAGGTCGTGTTGTTTCTGTGATCTCTGAAACTCTGTCCGTCTTTAAACGCGCGAGGTGGCGCAGTGGTTAGCACACTGGACTCGCATGCAGGAGGACGACGATTCGAATCTCCGTCCGGCTATCCAGATTTAGGTTTTCTGTGATTTACCATCGCACCAGACAAATGCTGGGATGGTTCCTTCGACAAGGGTACGTTCGACTTCCTTCCCCACCCTTCCTAATCCGATCTTGTGCTCCATCTCGAATGACCTCCTTGTCGACGGGACGTTAAAATCTAATCTGCCTTCTTTTCGTCCGTTTTAATACACGCTTAATACACGCTCAAATAACAGCGCTTGAAGTTTTCTGCGATTTATACAAATATTGTTTTCAACCAATATGAAGGTTTTGCATTTTTGAATACGAGGCGCGTTGAATAAGAAATGCAACATATTTTTTCTCAGCCGATTTCGGTTGAAAAAAATGCGGATTCTGTTGTGGACATCGAGGAATATTCCCGCTTCAGTCCCCATAGTTTCATGAAGTCCTGTAGGTGGCGGCACTATATGTGGCCTTCAAATTGGTGTCTGTAATAGAAGTGCGTTCCAAAGAGAAGTGTCATTGAGTTTCTTTTGGCGGAAAACCAGAGCATCGCAGATATTCATAGGTGCTTACAGAATGTCTACGAAGACCCAGCAGTGCACAAAAGCATAGTGAGTCGTTGGGTGAGACATCTTTCATCATCGCTACAACGTCACGCAAACCTGTCTTATCTCCCAGATGCCATGCTGTCGCACACAGGTGTGACTCCTGCGATGTTGGAACGTGCGGACACTCTCATTCGAGGTGATCGACGCATCACAATCAAACACTTTGCTGCTCAACTGGACGTCTCTGTTAGTAGTGCTGACACTCGTCCGCCAGGTGGGGTACCCAAAGATGGGTGCCCGTTGGGTTCCTCGTTGCCTAACAGAAGACCATAAAGAGCAACGAAGGACCGTCTGTGCGGAACTGCTTGCGCGTTACGAAGCTAGTCGCGAGAATTTTTTGCCGTACATCGTCACAGCCAATGAAACATTGGTTCTTCACTTCAAACCGCAAACAAAGCTGCACCCTCAGCCGGTAAAAAGTCATGATGACGGGCTTCTGGGACTCTGAAGGGCCAGCCGCTGTGGTTGAGCGGTTCTAGGCGCTTCAGTCTGGAACGTCGGTGCTGCTAAGGTCGCAGGTTCGAATCCTGCCTCGGGAATGGAGGTGTGTGATGTCCTTAGGTTCGTTAGGTTTAAGTAGTTCTAAGTCTAGGGGGCTGATGACCTTAGATGTTAAGTCCCATAGTCCTTAGAGCCATTTGAACCATTTGACTCTGAAGGGGTTATAGTGTTTGATGTGCTCCATCATGGAGCAACGACCAACTCTGGAAGTTATTGTGCTGCAACATGTTCGTCGCCACAAAAATGCAAATGAACGTTTTCTTTCCATGACAAAGCAAGGCCTCACACACGTGTGTACCCGAGAGGAACTCACAAAACTTCGCTGGACCGTACTTCCTCACCCACTCTACAGCTCTGACCGCGCACGTTCCGGCTTCTATTTGTTCTGCGCAATGAAGGCTGCACTCCGCAGGAAGCAGTACGTGGATGATGAGGAGGTTACCGATGCAGTAAGATGTTGGCTCCGACGTCGACCAGTGCAGTGGTACCAGGAGGGTACACAGGACATCCCTGTAAGGTGGCGTAAGGCCATCGCAATGAACAGAGATTATATTGAAAAATAAAATTTTGTAGCCAAAAGAGTGGGGAAAAAAATGGTGCACAGGAGCCATGAATAAAACCAATCAGCTTTCAGGAAAAAAATGTGCTGCCTACTTTTTGACCGCCACTCGTATTTTCACAAGATTTCATTTTCGCAAGGCTGGGGAAAGCATTAACATCCCACTATCTATATCTATAATACTGTTTTCCGCCTTAGGCTAGGCAAGTTACTACGTGCTTAAGTTATTGTTAATAACAAAGCTCGTACCAAAAACCTAGAGCTGCCTAGTACTAAGTTATTTCTAAGGCGCACTGTCAAGTATAAGTAGTCCATTTACAAAGTCGCTAAGAATACTAGCGAGTCAGATTGGTGAATGAGCGGCTGGTGTAATTGTTTCTTTGCTTATCTGTTTAGTCAAAAAAATTGATTCAAATGGCTCTGAGCACTATGGGACTTAACTTCTAAGGTCATCAGTCCCCTAGAACTTAGAACTACTGAAACCTAACCAACCTAAGGACATCATACACATCCATGCCCTAGGCAGGATTCGAACCTGCGATAGCGGTCGCGCGGTTCCAGACTGTAGCGCCTAGAACCGCTCGGCCACTCCGGCGGGCTGTTTAGTCATGTATGTGTTTTGTCGTGCTGGCGTCTTGTACGAGCCCTTGTGGTCAATGCTGATCAGCAAGCCTATTATTAATTCTGTTTGCTTTACAAGTTTCTAGACAAAGAAACTTGAAGTGACTAAAATCGTTTGGAGATCTTATATGTCTTCAATCCATAAAGTTCGTTTCCTAAACCATTAGACTTGGTGTTCATCTCAAAGTAATATTTTTTTATAGACTCCAAGAATTAAGATTTAAATATCACAGTCAGTTTACATTTCTGAAGGTTCATAATTTGTAGTAGTGAGTTGTTTTAAGCTGAAGAGGCAATCGTTGCCAAATAATCGAGAGTTGGTAAATAACAGAGTCCTTGATAGATGAATTTAGTCGGCCTGCTGCCTTCTATATCAGGCACCAGACAATAAATTGTTTTTGGCACTGCTAGTTAAGTGTCTGCGACTTAAACTGATCTCTGTTTCAGAATACTCTGTGAAGCATAGATCTCGTCTTGGCCGTTTTTCCTCACAGTTTTTAATCAAAGTAGATTCGCATCACGTGTTGTAGTAATCAAAAACTTATATTATTTATTCGTGGGAATGCTATATCAGGTGTACCAATTATTAATGGTACAAGTGAATTACCAAATCCGCCAATTATAATTCCAATTTTAATGGCAGCGTGATGCATGAGTGGTTATGAGATTTGATGGTTGCTGTAATTAGTTTTTTTTTCTGTTACAACTTCCCTTAAAATACTTTCAGTACTGTATTCTCTTCTATCTAACATATCTGCAAGTGAGTGCGGCTTCTAAAGTTATGTGTGGGCAGCCTCCGAACTCGCAATTCTCACGGGTCTGACACAGGTCGACCTTCATAACGTCCTATCTGCAGGCGACCGCCGGGAGAGACACGAAGAGTCTGTCGGTCGCCGGACCATGGATAAGCCGCTTATAGCGGAAACCTGTGGTCCCAGTTTCAGCGAAATGCGGTTCGCACAATATGGTACCCGAGCACGACGCCAGGACGAGGCGAGCCATCCCCATTAGCCAGAGCGAAAGCGAAATGGGTGACAGCTGAACTGAAGAGCAAACGAACCGTTCTGCTGGAAGGCAGCGGGACTTCACTCGCTAGTCAGAATAATATTGTCTCGAGAATACTGCAGTTGAAACAGGCTCAGTCTTTCGTGGAAACGTAGATCCCTAAAATTTCCTGTCCGTGTTTCCATAAATCTTGCGAGCAGAGCGAACGAATGCTACACCAATGGAGTCGTGTAAGCAAGTCGCTGCTTCGTGCAGAAGTTGCCGATTGATTGGTCCACAGCTCTTGGGAGCCAAAAGTTCATAATACACTCCTGGAAATGGAAAAAAGAACACATTGACACCGGTGTGTCAGACCCACCATACTTGCTCCGGACACTGCGAGAGGGCTGTACAAGCAATGATCACACGCACGGCAGAGCGGACACACCAGGAACCGCGGTGTTGGCCGTCGAATGGCGCTAGCTGCGCAGCATTTGTGCACCGCCGCCGTCAGTGTCAGCCAGTTTGCCGTGGCATACGGAGCTCCATCGCAGTCTTTAACACTGGTAGCATGCCGCGACAGCATGGACGTGAACCGTATGTGCAGCTGACGGACTTTGAGCGAGGGCGTATAGTGGGCATGCGGGAGGCCGGGTGGACGTACCGCCGAATTGCTCAACACGTGGGGCGTGAGGTCTCCACAGTACATCGATGTTGTCGCCAGTGGTCGGCGGAAGGTGCACGTGCCCGTCGACCTGGGACCGGACCGCAGCGACGCACGGATGCACGCCAAGACCGTAGGATCCTACGCAGTGCCGTAGGGCACCGCACCGCCACTTCCCAGCAAATTAGGGACACTGTTGCTCCTGGGGTATCGGCGAGGACCATTCGCAACCGTCTCCATGAAGCTGGGCTACGGTCCCGCACACCGTTAGGCCGTCTTCCGCTCACGCCCCAACATCGTGCAGCCCGCCTCCAGTGGTGTCGCGACAGGCGTGAATGGAGGGACGAATGGAGACGTGTCGTCTACAGCGATGAGAGTCGCTTCTGCCTTGGTGTCAATGATGGTCGTATGCGTGTTTGGCGCCGTGCAGGTGAGCGCCACAACCAGGACTGCATACGACCGAGGCACACAGGGCCAACATCCGGCATCATGGTGTGGGGAGCGATCTCCTACACTGGCCGTACACCACTGGTGATCGTCGAGGGGACACTGAATAGTGCACGGTACATCCAAACCGTCATCGAACCCATCGTTCTACCATTCCTAGACCGGCAAGGGAACTTGCTGTTCCAACAGGACAATGCACGTCCGCATGTATCCCGTGCCACCCAACGTGCTCTAGAAGGTGTAAGTCAACTACCCTGGCCAGCAAGATCTCCGGATCTGTCCCCCATTGAGCATGTTTGGGACTGGATGAAGCGTCGTCTCACGCGGTCTGCACGTCCAGCACGAACGCTGGTCCAACTGAGGCGCCAGGTGGAAATGGCATGGCAAGCCGTTCCACAGGACTACATCCAGCATCTCTACGATCGTCTCCATGGGAGAATAGCAGCCTGCACTGCTGCGAAAGGTCTATATACACTGTACTAGTGCCGACATTGTGCATGCTCTGTTGCCTGTGTCTATGTGCCTGTGGTTCTGTCAGTGTGATCATGTGATGTATCTGACCCCAGGAATGTGTCAATAAAGTTTCCCCTTCCTGGGACAATGAATTCACGGTGTTCTTATTTCAATTTCCAGGAGTGTAATTTGCTGTAATTAGATGAGCGTTTTGGTGCTGCTCCAAGATGGGAAGCCAGAGAGGCGCGGACTTGACAGTTTTATTCTTGGACGGCAGTTGACTTGGCCATTCGATTTTGAGTTTCAGTTTTTCTTTCGGAACGGCATCTGTTACGATGGAATGCAGAGTCTGCAAGCACAGCCACTGTGCAGGCAATCCTGCCCACGCCTAATGCAACACCCCGGCGGAGCTCAGAGTTGAACCATCGGCAGCCTCCCACACATCCAACGGTGGTAAGACGACATTACAATGCAACAGACTCGTGCAGAACCGTGGAATAGTTGGGACAGAGATCGTTTCGTTAGAACGGTTAAATTTACGTGGATTCCTAGTATCTCTGAAGTGTGTTAGTTCAGAGGTGTAACACGCGCATTCTTATTCTACTTCTTTTCTTGTGAGGATAACGGGTCGAATGTCCGCCCCCGGTAGCTGAGTGGTCAGCGCGACAGACTGTCAATCCTGAGGGTCCGGGTTCGATTGCCGGTTGGGTCGGAGATTTTCTCTGCTCAGGGACTGGGTGTTGTGTTGTCCTAATCATCATCATCGACGCGCATGTCGCCGAAGTGGCGTCAAATGGGAAGACTTGCACCCGGCGGACCGTCTACCCGACGGGAGGCCCTAGTCGCCCGACATTTACATTTAACGGGTCGAATAATCACTCATGTTGTTAAGAATGGAGGATAGCCGCAAAGTTTTTGATGTTAAACGTTGGTGTAACATCCAAATTGTAGACTCTTTTTCCCCTCATTTATCAGTGTAGTGTCATTTGTTTAGAGTCATACATTTCGATATTAATTGTCCAGTGACTTCCACTGGTGGCGAATCTGTATTAATTCATTTTTGTTGCACTGTCAAATCGTTAATTTCACTTTTTATCTCATCATTTGGTAGTTGGAAGGGGAGCCTTTTTACATTGTTTGCAACGGGTTACTTCACCATAAGGTGGGCGATTAGGACCACGATTAAATCTAGTAGTATAACAGGCGTTTCTTTCATGCGCACTGTTGGTTCACCAAGATGGCTGCTAGTTTCATGGGGGCTCCATGCAAGCAGTTGATATGGCGTACCAGGGAAAAGAACAAGTTACCTGGTCAGCCCACGAATCACTTGTAGAGCCGATGATCAGTTCGCAAGACTCTGGCTTCTTGCCGCTCTGCCCATCCTCATCTATTACAGCTGACTTCATATGCTGCAGTTACGCCCTCGCTCCTAGAAGAAAATGCGGCAGAAGCTCCGATTTAAATTCTATTGTTCTTATGAAATTTGAATAAAGTAAGTTCAGCTCAATAGTGCCAGTCAAATAAACCCAACCTTCCGCTCCTTAACCATAAACTCGTCACAGCTCTTGTAGCACAGAGTGTGACTTGCAATGGAACACTGTTACGGTGAGAAAACAAATAAGGTATGCAGGGACTATACCTGTCTTTAGAGTGTCGCCTAGCACGGATCTGTTGTAGGACAATAGTTTGATCCTGAGATTCAAATCAAGTCTGAATTTAATAAGCTATGTATTTGCTAAAAATCTAGACATATAATACTTTACAACGGAAGAAAATAACTTTCCAGCTAAATTAACATCAAGTATCAATGTTGAGTGAGAAATTGGTAAAACACAATGAGCACAAACTCGTCTAAAATATTGAAACACATATCTCTCTAAAAGCTCAGCTTCATCATGAATGTCCTACTATCAATGTGGGGAGGTACCTCATTTATGTGGAAGTTTGCTTGCGAAATGCTACAAGCTTTCGTAATCTGTGCATCTCACAAATGCAAAGTAAACTGAGTCAAGACTCGCGAAATAATTCAATTAATCAGGCAGATCAAGATGCGTAGCAATTCTGCAAATTGCGAACTGCTCAGAACGTGGATGGTACAAATGCGAAATGCGACACTTACTGAAAACCCAGCAAATGTGCGCCAGAGTGTGGAAATGAACACCGAATAAAGCCAGGGTAAGACGGCGACAGATGCAGGCCGTCTCTGACAAGCGCTGGACCACGAGTACACCAGACGGCTTACCCGGCACGAGTGCCCAAAATTCTCCTCCTCTAAACTTAATTCTCGACTTTTTAAAAAATCTGTACATGGATGGGAGGAGGAGGACGTCCGGCCATTTCCACACTGATCAGCTATAATTTCACTTCATTTTCCTAAATACGGGGAACTGTACAGAAATTCAACATTCTTTGTTTAATGATTGCTTCTTGACATGCAAGAGTTTGGTATTGGCTGCCAGCCATGTTCCACTTATTGGTCGTGCCCCTTGCACCTAAAGGAGGTGGTGGCAATACTCACGAGGAAACAGTCCAATCTGACATGTCGAAATCTGTCCCGAAATTCTTTATAGAGGGAGAAAACACCGAAAAAAACTATGTCAAAATTTTAGCTGCTACGACACAATCTAAGTGTTTTTAAAAAAAGTAGAAATCTGTCAATTTCTTATCTCTCCCGGCGGCTGGAGAAACTTATGCGCCTGCTCTAGCCGTAGGAGACAGCACATGCGCAACACGGTGGGGACATACCGTTGGTTGACGGCACATCGTTAAACAGATGACGGCCGCAGTGGCAGAGCGGTTCTAGGCACTTCAGTCCGGAACCGCGCGTCTGCTATGGTCGCAGTTTCGAATCCTGCCTCGGGCATGGATGTGTGTGATGTCCTTAGGTTAGTTAGGTTTAAGTAGTTCTAAGTTCGACGGGACTGATGACCTCAGACGTTAAGTCCCAGGAATTAGGACCAAAAATTATAAAAAAAGTATGTTTAGTTGCAAAAATGTTGTATTCTATCTAGCAAAATCTGGAAAAATGAGAGAGATTAAGTTTCAGTATTACATCCTATACGTCTTTCTAAACAGTTTCAGAAAATAATTCGTAGCTTTTTTTGGATTCTTGGCCTGGACATAATATTACCTCTGTCGTTAGAAGGACGACAAACAGACTGGTAATATAATTTGAATTGCATCCTGGACTAATAGAGTGATTCAGCCTCTCGATAAAGAATTTTTTCTACAGTATGAAGTATTTTTTAAAAAAATGTTGGACAAAAGAACTTCCGATAGCTCTTTCTCATTTCAGGTTTATCAGCCGGATCGGTATCGTAAAACTTGATATTTGGCATTGTCAGTTTGCACCACCACGTTTTACGTATTTGGTAAAGTATGCCTGGTATGCAGCATAATATGTAGAACAGAGGCCACGACTATTTTGTCTAAACAAAGAAAGTAATTACTGTGAAGTGTCTGAAGGCATTACTTTTTCTTTCATCAGTTGTGCCTGATGTAAGGAAAATGTTTTCGTCATCCAATAGACACTTGGAACTTTTGTGAGGACTACGGGGAACAAACAAGGAACTGTTTCATTGTTAGCACAATGTACATCACCTAATTATCTTAAGAACTGTGAAACAGGAATTGTTATAAAATATTTCATGTCTACAAATTAAAGTTGATGGAAGTCGTCTGTAATGTAACATCATATATCGTTTTGACTTTCTTTCCTCTGCTAGTCATTTGAGTAAATTTACAGCTGCAGCAGTTTAGCTGTCCATATTAACTGCAAGTTATTCAAACAATTAACATTTTGAGGCATTTCTGGTGTGGCTTAAGTGCTTAAAATTCGCCAGTGAATACTTGTGACGCTATGCGACGCTACGTCTTCTTTTGCACTGCTGTGGCTGCTTATTCGCCGAACCGTATACTTGGTTGGAAAGGCTATACGAACCGCTGTTGTGAGCGGCTCTTCGTATGGGAAATACGAGCAACGTTACCATTTTAAAAAAATATATATGCTTGCAGTGCGTCTTAGTAGCTAAAATTTTGACAGTGCAATTTTTTTCGTGTATTCTTCCTATCCGAAAAATTTCAGGGTAAGTTTCGACATATTGGAGTGAACCAGTCCCTTATCAGTTGATTGAATAACAAGATTTGGAGGGAAAGGCAACGAATTTTCTCACGATGAACGATCGGTGCCATGTTGGTCCATTTTTAGATGTGTGTAGAGGGAGGTGAATTCATTCCGCACAATAGTACTCCAGGGACCTGCAGTGGGTTAGCGGCAGCTGTCTTCAAACGAGGAAGCCGCAGTTCCCGCCAGAGCGAGGGGCAGCGGCAAATCAAAATAGCCTCCATGAACTGCAGCGTCTTGGGGACCTCATTTTCCTTCTCCAGAGTGTCTGTGACTGACCTCCAATGGCCAAGACAATCCACAGGACGATGACGGCAGACCACAGGACGAACACCCCGTCCGCTCGATTCGTAATAAGATAAACTAAAGCCTCACTCCAAAGGTAGCAAGCCTTGTACCATCCTCAAAAGTAGCTAATAAATGAGTAGAATCATAATCAAATATCGCTCAGCGATATGTGACGGTCACGCCACTGTGCATAGACGTTCTAGAATTTTTTCAGTAATAGTTGTAGAGATATGTGAATGCGACATAACACGCAGTTCATGGCCGGCCGTTGTGGTCGAGCGGTTCTAGGCGCTTCAGTCCGGAACCGCGCTGCTGCTACGGTCGCAGCTTCGAATCCTGCCTCCGGCATGGATTTGTGTGATGTCTTCAGGTTAGTTAGGTTTAGGTAGTTCTAAGTCTAGCGAACTGATGACCCAGATGTTAAGTCCCATAGTGCTCAGAGCCATTTGAACCAGTTCATAGTGACACGAAACATACCCATGTGGTTTCATGTGAAGCACATGAATGCATGGACGATTTGCGCGCGCGCGCGCGCGCGTGTGTGTGTGTGTGTGTGTGTGTGTGTGTGTGTTTGTGTGTGTGTGTGTGTGTGTGAGTTCGTGTTAGAGAGAGAGGCAAGGAGTGGAGTTGGGGATGGAAGATAGAATTTATTTTCTTCCGCTATTTAAGTCGTTGCGTTATTGGCCATAATGGTGCTAGACCAAGGTGAAACAATAAGAAAAACATGATCTGCAAATAGAGAGAACAATTAACTGTCAGTTTCCTTTCCTCCTCGTAGGTTAATAGACTGTCCATGCAACAACTGATCTCACACAAAAATCTCGTCAGTTTCAACTGATGTATGGTTCGAAACTGACACGTCCTACAAAATGCACAACTACTATTATGTCATATCCGGCAAACTCGTTCCACTAATAAAGTGGGAGATGTAACACTGCCTACCAGTAACACCGGGAGTCGACGAACTGTATGGTCGTAATACGGAATACAGGCGGAAAATTTAGCATTTTAAGTAATCGATGTACCCTCGTGCTTCTCGAATTTCATTCCGTTTAGGTGCCTCAATTTAATTGTAGTAAATATGTTTCTGAGGATGTTTTCGCACATGAACAAAACAGCTGCCCAAAGGAAACTTTGTAACGCCGGTGAGTGGACAACTCAAGTCATCACGGCAGCGAAAATGTGCTTCACAACTTCTATATCACGGTTATGTTTATGTGTGATGCCCTCGAGCAAAACTAATGTCGTCAACATAATTCGAATGTCCTTATTGGTGTTGGGTGCTAGAATTCGAATTGGTACAGAATTTTTCCAAACGGTATTCTATCAGCATGGGAACAAATTTCAATGAAGAGAGCATGTGACTGAAGATGTGCGTGAAATACAGCAACTGGATTTAATAAAGACATCATAGTACACATTTTCCTTCCGTTCGGCAATTTTATTTGAATTTTGCTCTCATCCAAGTGGGACTTTCCTGGACCTCGGTGTTAATCAGAAACTAGACATTAAATCTTCAGATTAATTGGATACGTATCTGAATAGACGTAGTCTGACGCTAATATGATTTAATATAAACTATCGTTGTTTTTTGTTACACTATTTGTAGTTGATTGTAGGACGTTAATTGTGGTGTCACCGCCAGACACCACACTTGCTAGGTGGTAGCTTTTAAATCGGCCGCGGTCCGCTAGTATACGACGGACCCGCGTGTCGCCACTGTCAGTAATTGCAGACCGAGCGCCACCACACGGCAGGTCTAGAGAGACGTACTAGCACTCGCCCCAGTTGTACAGCCGACGTTGCTAGCCATGGTTCACTGAGAATTACGCTCTCATTTGCCGAGACGATAGTTAGCATAGCCTTCAGCTACATTTGCTACGACCTAGCAAGGCGCCGTATTCAATTGCTATAATACTTCTGTATCATCAAGAGCAATGTTCTACAAATGTGGATTAAAGTTAAGTATTCCAGAAGTAACGTACTTTTCTTTATAGCATTCATTACGTATCCTGTTTCAGACCTCACGCCAGCCTGCGTGAGCTTATAGCGTGCATTTCGGTCTCCTCCCACAAAACAGTGTTGGCACGTCTGCCGACACTTCATTAATGATAATCATTAAAGAAGAAAGTGCGATGAAGTGTTGCACCTGACTCAAGTCTTCGCGTTATGAGCATCGAAAGATTGACAGTGTCGGAAATACTGAAAAAAATATGTTCTATAAGAATTATATGTATCCACAAATAGCTTGCGTCAACAACAATACTTATTCATGTTTTTCGTTATACTTGTTTTATCGGCATTAGGCCGTGTCCCAACTCATATTTCTCTGCCTAACGTCTTCCAGTGCTGTAGACGTCATCAACTCAGAAAGCAGCTACAACGTCAAACAGTCTCAGCAAACTGAGTTACCTATACGTATTCTGGCAACTTACGGATCGTGACGTCATCAGACCGCTGGTTAAGTTCGTAGGGTCGCACTGATAGGTATTATTAGTGCTGGTACTAAGGGCCACAACTTGTCTAATATCAGTTGTCCTCCTTTTCTGCTAAAGTTGTGTTTGTGTTTTAGAATTTCTATGGTTCCTCTGCACATCCTAGCATAGTACTAAATAAAACTGCATAACAAATGTCGGTGCGTCTCCACGATTCTAGGCAGCTGTCTGATGAGGTCTATAACAAACCTTCGCTTGGTTTCGTATAAACAGTTCGGCTTGCTGAACTTTTCTGAGATTGTACGAGCTTTATGAGCCGTCACAGCCACGGATTATGTCTTCAGCACTGGAAGACGAAACGTTAGGCAAAGAAATATACAGGGTGTTTCAAAAAGAATATACGTATTTCGAATGCATATATTTATTAAACTTGAAGACATACGAATATGAAACGTTACATACATATTTACGAACATCTCAAGTTCAGATTACAAATGTTCAATACGTCTTCCATCAGCGAACAATATCATATCGATACTCAAATTCCTCCCAACTCGGGCAAGCATGTCCTTAGTCACTAATGTTATGGCAGTAAGGATTCGGTTCTTCAACTCTTCCAGGTTCTGTGGGAATGGTGGTACATAAACGTTGTCTTTAACGAAACCCCAAAGCAAGGAGTCAGAGGGTGTCAAATCCGGTGACCTTAGAGCCCAGCTGAGACATGCTAAGACGCCAGCTCCTTGACGACCAGTCCAGCGGTTCGATAGAGTTTCATTCAGATATTCACGCACTTGGCGACTCCAGTGAGGGAGTGCCCCGTCTTGTTGAAAAATTAAGTTGTCCTCGCGCAGCCTCGGAAACAACCGGTTTTGTAACATAGAGAGATACTGATGACTGTTAACCGTGTTTCCACCAAAGAAGAATGGGCCGTAAACAGATAATCGGGATATCGCAAGAAACACATTGACTTTGGACTAATCTCGTACATTTTCAATGGCTGCTTGTGTCTACATCTACATCTACATTTATACTCCGCAAGCCACCCAACGGTGTGTGGCGGAGGGCACTTTACGTGCCACTGTCATTACCTCCCTTTTCTGTTCCAGTCGCGTATGGTTCGCGGGAAGAACGACTGTCTGAAAGCCTCCGTGCGCGCTCGAATCTCTCTAATTTTACATTCGTGATCTCCTCGGGAGGTATAAGTAGGGGGAAGCAATATATTCGATACCTCATCCAGAAACGCACCCTCTCGAAACCTGGCGAGCAAGCTACACCGCGATGCAGAGCGCCTCTCTTGAGGCCCCAAATTCGAACATTGTGTTTGTTTACCTGACCACTAATATGGAAAGTCGCTTCATCACTGAACACGATGCGTTATGTCAAAGTATTGTCCTTGTCAATAGCATCAAGAATCCCGTTACAAAATGCCACACGTTTGCGTTTGTCATCAGAACGCAGAGCTTGTAACAGCTGTAACTTGTACGGCTTCATAACCAACCGACACCTCAAAACACGCCAAATTGTTGTTGTAAGCAATTGTAACTCCCAACTGGCACGACGAGTTGGCCGGCCGCGGTGGTCTCGCGGTTCTAGGCGCTCAGTCCGGAACCGCGCGCCTGCTACGGTCGCAGGTTCGAATCCTGCCTCGGGCATGGATGTGTGTGATGTCCTTAGGTTAGTTAGGTTTAAGTAGTTCTAAGTTCTAGGGGACTGATGACCACAGATGTTAAGTCCCATAGTGCTCAGAGCCATTTTTGAACGACGAGTTGATTTTGAAGGACTACGTTGGAAAGCAGTTTGAATTCGTGCAACATTTTCTTCAGGAAGACGAGGGCGGCCAGGACTCTTCCCTTTACATACACATACTTTATCCTGAAACTGTCGATACCACCTGCGAATGTTCCATCCTTTCGGATCATTAGTTTGGTACCTCAACCTGAAACGTCTTTGCACTGTAATCACGGAATTACTCTTCGCAAAATCGAGAACACAAAATGATTTCTGCAGCGGAGTAGCCATTTTAAACATATGACAGTTAACAAGCGAAATAGAAGACTGACATCTAGCGGCTATTAATATAAATTAGACTATGTATTCATTACTGCAATAGCCGATCCGAGGCGTAGGGATCAATAGTTTGGACAAAATAATACTTTGTAATACGTATAAACACCCTGTACTTCTGACTACAGGACATTTACCATGGCACAAATGTCACCAGGAACGTAAATATATCAGCCATGAAAGCCTGCAGTTTGTGAAGACAGCTGAAATTTGTATTTCAGTCACATTATCTAAGAGTGCGGTAGCGTTCTCGCTTCCCGCGCACGGGTCCTGGGTTCAGTTCCCGGCGGAGTCAGCGATTTTTCCTGCCTCGAGATGACTGGGTGT
This sequence comes from Schistocerca cancellata, assembly GCF_023864275.1. NCBI lineage: Eukaryota > Metazoa > Arthropoda > Insecta > Orthoptera > Acrididae > Schistocerca > Schistocerca cancellata. Next base: position 735,658,641 of record NC_064626.1, read on the forward strand.
TGTAGTGTCGTCTTCATCATCATCCTTCATCCCCATTACGGTCGGAGGAAGGCATTGGCACACCACCTCCGCTGAGACCTTGCCTAGTACGGCAGTGCGGGTCTCCCGCATCGTCCCCTACGCTCCTCGGAGTATGGGACCTCATCATCATCATCTAAGAGTGCGCACACACACAGGCTAAGAACAGACCCAAACTCGAATCGATTTCGTCACATTTTGAAGGTCAATCTCACCCATATTCTGTCTGAATCCATAAATAGATCTGTATAAACAGACTGCATTCGAGCTGTTCAACCTCTTCGCCTTGTTACAGTTGCATCCCTTGCATGAACGTTATATACAGATAAATCTATATCACCAGTATCATGTCAAATACGTACTGCGTACTTTTCTTTAAAGTTTGTCATCTTGATGCAAAAGCAAGCTGATTCAAAACTGGTGATCTTTTAGAGTCCTAATTGTATTAAATGTCGAAGTCAATCATGAACTATTGACTCAATCGTGAGGTGAACTAACGAATGTGTGTCTCTTATACTTCCTTCTTCCTTTTTCCTTTGGCTTTTTTGTCCCGTCTGTGGTAGAGTTCGTAAAAATCTCCTACCCGTGGTCTGACAATTAATTTTCATTCGATTGGAGAAAGTCTTGAGCGCCATCTGGCTATAAATTATGTAAATCTTGTTCGGTGTGTGTGTGTGTGTGTGTTTTTACAGGTTACTGTGACGTTGATAGGGATGGAAAGGAGACTAAATCCACATTTAGACTGAAGTCTCCACTAGGCCATCGGTTCACTAGCCAGAGTACATGACCTATGCAGATCGAACTCGCCCTTCTGTCTTGCAAGAGCGTTAAGCAGCATGTGTAACTGTTTCATGCATTCATAAAATTAAACAAATACATTTCATTTTTCGTTAGCCGTTGTGACAGCTACATCTTGGCTATGATGAAGGGTAGCGTAATAAACGTGCAAATGAAAAAAATGAAATGAGTAATGATATCATGACCGTATTTCTGTCGCAAAAAAGAAAAGACCTCGACAGTATGCATTTACGCAGATTCTGTCTCACGTTCTCACTGTGTATGACGCTGAAATACCGTAATCAAATGACATCACCTACCTTATCATCAAGATTAAATGTTTTGCACTTTGTGCCGCCGGCCGGAGTGGCCGAACGGTTCTAGGCGCTACAGTCTGGAACCGCGCGACTGCTACGGTCGCAGGTTCGAATCCTGCCTCGGGCATGGATGTGTGTGATGTCCTTAGGTTAGTTAGGTTTAAGTAGTTCTAAGTTCTAGGGGACTTATGACCTCAGATGTTAAGTTCTATAGTGCTCAGAGCAATCTGAACCATTTGAAACCCGCGAGAGAACCGGGCTGTATTTCATACAAGCTGGAAAGCGAAGAGAAAAGTGAGCATTACTAATGTCAATATTAAGTACAGTGAGTGAAAGACACAACTTTGTTTCCACACAAGACACATAGCGCATACCATCGATATTTCCACTGTAGTGCAGAAAAGGTACAGCTTGGGATAAGAAATCAGTGAAATATAATTATTCTGTAAAGAACCGCCGGAGATCACGTCTCCCTTCGAAGGAGATACTCTCAAAATATCCCTGAACACCCTTCGAAATTTTGCCGTAGGAGTTCGGATTAATATTGTATATGATCTTCGCTTAGTCGTATACTACATTTGGCGTTTGTTAAAAACAAAAAAAAACTGTTTCAGTCCAAGACAAATATTCCCAAAACTTATTTGGTGTTTTACTAAATTGGAATAATGGACGCGGTATTTACAAAATAATCAAACACTCTTTCGAAGCTCTCGGTGTGGAGCTAAATGAGTAAGTGGTGTTCCTTTCGAATGTACACCGTCCTCAACACACCCATTACGATTATGTACAGTCCAGTCATTTTAATGTGACAACCGCCTATATTCGACGTAAAAGTGCCGTGCAATAAACACTCACAAATGATTGGTGGCAGCGTCAGCAGTGGAGAGCATATAAAGCGTGGCGGGGGAACATGAAAAATAGTGCAGTCTTTGTCTTAATGGGGAGACAGAGCGATTTATCTGACGTCTAAAAAGGCTGATCATTGAATTTCGGGCCAAGGGTGGACGAATTTCCGAAACGGCTAAGTTTGTAAAGTGTTCGCGTGCCGCCATAGTTAAGGTATACCGTGCATGAAGAAATGAAACTATCCAAAATCGGTGTGGAGGCAACCGTGGTGCACCACAGGCCATAGATGACAGGGGTCAACTACGGCTGGGGACATGTGTACAGGCGAATAAACGTACAACTGCTGAGAAAGTGACTACCCAGGGGAGCGAAGGCGCTACCAACACTGTCTCCTCAACGACCGTTCGACGACGCTATGGTTGTTTTGGTTGTGTATGAATGTGTGTAACTGGTGGATTGGCCTAAAAATTCTCCTACCTGTGTGTTGCGGACGTATCTGCTAGCGCCAATGATGGCACGGAAAACTTTGTTCTGGAGACGTTGCAGTCGGGTTAGTGCTGTGCCTGACGCCATAGACCATACCTCTGAGGCATACAAGATGATCGGGAGTGTAAACTGACGCCAGAGGAGAAGTTTGCACTGTATGGCTAACCCGTCACCTTTCAGCAGGTGGTATAGCCTACAGAAGAGTGTGCAGCCGTTGTTTGCTGCGAAGGTGAGGTGCCTGTTCCATATTAGGCGTCGGTCTATTTCGAGGCCCAGGTTAATAACTGAATTCCTCCATATCAGTTCTCTGCCGTCAGTGGTGAGTTGACGATCAGGGAGCTTGATTTTAGCGGTAAAATAGATCTCCTGGCACTTGGTGGGAGTTATCTTTATTTTCCAGTGGTTACACAACTGTGTTATCTTGTCTAGTTGTTGTTGGAGGTAGCCGTGTATAAAGAGGACGCTACAACTGCGTTTGTTTATGGCGGTATCGTCCGCATAGAGAGCAGTCTCTCCGCCGTTCGGGCTAGGAATGTCATTATATATATGGTGTAAAGGACGGGACGTGAAACCGACCCTTGTGGGACTATTACCGCAATCTGCCGTGCCTGGCTGGACTTGTCTCCTTGCCTTACGAAGAACTGACGTCGTATAAGGAAGGTGTCAATGATCCAGGTTGTGTGAACTGGGCGCCCTATCTGATCTAGATTATAGATTAGGCCATCGTGCCAGACGCAGTCGAATGTTTTTTCTATTCCAGGAACACTGCTCCTGTTGCCTCTCTCCTTGCCCTGGCCGGAAAAATATGTTCTACCAAGCGAAGGGATTGTTGGATAGTGGAATGCTCAGCACGGAAACCAAACTGCTCAGGCATAAGGATATTGTGTTCGGTCAGGAACTGATGAAGGGACGAAAGGATTATCAGTTCTAGGCTTTTATTCATGCCATTTAGGAGAGAAACAGCCCTGTAGCTTTCGGGAAGGAGCAGGTTTTTATTAGTTTTGGAACGACCGTTCAGCGAACTTGCTGCGTATGAGCCTCCACAAGAGGCGTCTAGTTCATGCACAGATGCTGACCGCTGTTCATCAGCGACGAAGACTGGAATTTGCACGCCAGTACCGCAGTTGGACGTTCACTGCGTGGCGACAGCTGACCTTTCCAATGAATCACGTTTTATGGTCCATCGAACAGAAACAATTTATTCTGCAACAATCGTCGGAAGGGTCCAGGCCGGTGGAGGGAACGTTATGGTCTGGGGAGAGTTTTCGTAGTATTACCTTGGTTATCTCGTCATTCTGGAAGGCACAGTGCACCAACTCAGGTATGCATCTACCCTGGGAGACCATGTTATCCCCTACTTGCGCTTTGTTTTTCCTCGGCACGGTCGCATCTACCAGCACGTCAATCCAACGTGTCACACAATTCACGGTGTACATGCAAGGTTCGAAGATCAGCAGCATGTGTTTACCGTACTCCCCTGGCCACCAACCTCCCCGGAGTTAAACTCAAACGAAAATCTGTGGGGCGACTTCGATATGCTGTTCGCGCCTTCGATTCCCAATCGAGAAACAGCGCTGCGGCCCACGGCACTGGAATCGGCAGTGCTCCACATCTCTCCACATCTTCCTGCACGTCTAGCAGCGATCCGCGCTGCAAAAGGTGGTTATTCGCGCTTCTGACAGGTGGTCACATTAATGTGACTTGACGAAGGAACTTTCATTCATTGTACACTACTGGCCATTAAAATTGCTACACCACGAAGATGACGTGCTGCAGACGCGAAATTTAACCGACGGGAAGAAGATGCTGTAATATGCAAATGATTAGCTTTTCAGACCATTCACACAAGGTTGGCGCCGGTGGCGACACCTACAACGTGCTGACATGAGGAAAGTTTCCAATCGATTTCTCATACACAAACAGCAGCTGACCGGCGTTTCCTGGTGAAACGTTGTTTTGATGCCTCGTGTAAGGAGGAGAATGTCTGTACTAGTATAATATATTTACCCAATGAATTCCGTTTATCATCTGCATTTCTTCTTGTGTAACAGTTTTAATGTCCAGTAGTGTATAATTGGTTATGCTGTCTCGGGACACTATGTGGCTAAGCGACGTAAAAGTTGACTCAGTTGCCAATGCAGATTTTTCCGTCAACAGCGGAACACGTGTTGCCGAGCAGCTTCGCAGAAACTAACCACTAGCCTTTTCCGTGATTTCCCTAAATCGCTTCAGGAAAAAACCGGAATCGTTCCTCTGAATAGGGCATGGTCGACTTCTTCCCTCATCCTTTCGTAATCCGAGATTGTGCTCCATCTTTAATGGCCGCGCTGTCGACCGTACGATAACTCTAGCTTGCTGTCGTACATATGTCGTTTGCGGCTGTCCTCCTGCGGTTGATGTGTGCTGTGCGTCACATGTGGAGTGCTTTCTCCTGTCCGGAGTCGCACTGTTGTCGTTATTCGTGGGACGGAACACTGCATGTGACATCTTGTGTTTGGTCACAGCATTTCCCTGTTGGTCACATGTTTGTTGCGGTATAATTTCTGGTAGGGAACGACGAATTGCGATATAACTGGAAATGTTCGTCTTCAAATTAGAAGTGGTTCAGCTACGAGCGCGTCACAAAGTACGTGATTTAATGGAGTAAAGTGATGGCGACATTCTCCTGGTAAAGACTCACTCAGATCATGTTCCGAAACATTACTTCCGTAATTTCGCAATAGCTTTTCTTTTTTTTTCTTTGCCTCCTCCATATTCGTTTACATCTGTACTCTGCAATCCCACAGTGCGGTGCAGGTTACACAGCGGCGTCTACAAGATTTATTTCACCAGTCTTATTCTGCTCTTGTGTGATACGCGGCAAGTTAGACAGCCGCCACTACTCTTTATAAGCCCGAGTTGGTCTGATTTTGTCGTCGGTCATTTCGCAATAGTTATTTTGGAAGAATTATGCTGTTTCTTGATTTGTTTTAAAACGCAGTCTCTCGGAATTTTGTAAGATTATTCGCGACGTACTCCGCCTTTCTTCGGGCTTCTTCCAACGCAGTTAGTTGAACATTCTTTGTTTCTGACTAAGAGAAACCGTACGAAATGCGCGGCTCATATTTCAGTCTTCTTGATTTCTTCCCTTGAGAAGGATACCGGACCATTGAATTGGGCTAGGAAATCGTTCGAGCGAAAAAACTGGTAGGCGATCGCCTTCGTGTGTGAATTACTTTTACTTAGGATTATCCGAATATACAGAATGCGTTATTTACCTTGCTGAAGTGCACATCAATGTCGTCATTCAACCTTAAACCGCTCCACGCAGAAACTTCCAGATGCTTGAAAGTTGTTACTGATAACAGCCACTTATGGGGATCGCGTTTTCAAATGACTTCTGATCATCTCGTCTGCTTGCGGCTATTAAATTACCATTGTTTTCGTTAATGATCAGCTGCGAATCCTTGCATCAGGTGAATATCATCTGAAATTCTCTTCGCATCTCGTAACAGTTTCGTAACTCACATGCGAACGGAGTTAAAGAACTACAACAGTCATTCACTGCCAAATCATTTATACACTGTTTTGCGATATGAACTGATAATGAAAAGACGTACACATCATGTTATAAGGAATCGAAAACTTATGTGCCGTTTTTTAAGCAGACCTGAATTTTTGGAGCTGTCGCTACTTTTCTGTATCTCGTAAGCAAGAAGTCAGAAAAGTCAGAAAAACATAAAACATACATGAAGTGATCACATTATAAGGATGCCATGAAGTTGCGTCGTTTAAACGAAGCAAATTATCAGCAAAATGCTTGACAGCTTCTGTAGGGGAGCAAGGGAATAAGGGCCATACTTAAGAAATATGGCGTTTCACACCTCATGCGAGTTTTCTTTCTATGCGTTTGTCGCATTCTGTCAACATGTCTGAGGAAGTCTCCCACTTGAGACACAATATCTACTGACTTCTGGACCTCATAAGCGGACACAGAAAAGTACGTTTATCCGATCGTTGGTTGCATAATGCTGTTGCTCCTACAGAGAAACTGTTTGTTCTACAGAAAATTCATCATACTGGAGCACAAAATATGTTCCATAACTCTATAACGTTCTGCTATCAGTGAAGTAGATCCGGTGTAGCTCTCCAGTAACGTTTCTTCTAGATTAAAACGATCTGAGTCTTTGTCCACTCACTTGGCGTGTTCCGTTGCCCCAGAGACCTGCGATGGTTGTTTGAAGAGAAGCCAGCTCTTTCACATATTCAGGGAAGAGACAACGCTCATTCTGATCCAGTTGTACCTCACAATTTTTTTTCCGATATACTGAATATCGAAGCATGGGCGCAGTCTTCCAACGATTGAGCGGAGTGATGCAGTGGCCTGTCTCTGGCGCCCACATAATGTAATATTTCAATTTGCCTGATGACTGGTGCAGACAGTATGGAGGCCAAGAATATGATAAGTGTGAGTCCGCCTTGATGCAAAACGCCTTGTTATTTGTTTACTTACTTATTCCCCAAACTAGTTTCGGTGACAAATATCACTATCACCAGTCGGTTCTTTGAATCTAAAACAGCAGAAAATAGCATAGTCATACAAGCGCAGTAACACACTATTACATTTTTACCGTTCGTTTTCTGAAATACAGTTTTCCATGGATACTATCATACTACCTTAATAATGTATGTTATGGCATGTTTTTAAGATTTATTCAGTATGTCAGCTTATACACTTCGGGCTGCGGTAGTGTTGTGGAATACTGTTTTGGTGTGTACTTGGCTGTTACTTATTATCCGTCTACTCACGTTCGTTGGACGGCATGTAGTTGATTCTAGACATAGAAAAACAAAACTTTCACACTTTGTTTATGATCCTGAACATTACGCCATCTTGCTGTTCACGTGAGTCGCGAGAGTTGTATTGCATGTTGCGAGTAGGCTATGAAAACTGTAACGGGAGTTACGATGACTTCTGTTCCTTATTTATGTCTATTTTATGAGGTAGTGGTTCTTTTGCGTGTGTGTGTGTGTGTGTGTGTGTGTGTGTGTGTGTGTGTGTGTGTGTGTGTTTTCTGTTCTGTGTTCTTGGTCAGTTCTCTCAGAACGGTAAAGAGTGTGTTGTTGCAAAGTGTTGTGTTTTCGTTTATTACATTTTTCGCTTCCACAATAGCCTTTCGCATGTAGTAATTTTCTTCTGTTGATAGTTGTCGCCATAGGCTGTTGCTGTGTTTTAGAATGTGTATATCGCTTTCGATATTAGTGTGGTTATGGTTTTTGTTCTTTAGGTGATCTGCGAAAGTTGAATGTGTTCTGTCACTCTTTAGAGCTCTCAGGTGCTCTGTGTACCCCGTTCGGAAATTTCTGCTTTTTTGTCCTGTGTATTGGGCCTGACAGGAGCTGCATGTGAGTTGATATATTCCAGCATTGCTGAATTTGTCTGAGGTTCTTTTGTCTGGTCTTAGTCTTTTCTGAATCGTGTTGTTAGTTCTGAATGTTTCTGGGATCCCTTGCTTTTCCTAGATGTTTCCAATTCTATGTGATATTTTGTATGTTAGTGTGTACCATCTGTCTCTTTTTTTCCATATGTGGTGTGGTCTGGTGAGTAATCTGTGTGTATTGCCTCTGGGTTTTCAGATCATCTGGTTGAGCTCTTGAGTTCGTGGCCGCTATTTTTAAGTTTCATTTTTACCTTGTTGAGTTTGTTTATGATGTCTGTTTTGTAACCGTTTTCAACAGCAATTTGTTTGATTATATTTAGCTCCTGCGTGTAGTTTTCTGGTTTAAGAGGTGTTCTTTTTATCCTGAGGAGTTCCAAGATAGAGTTATAGTATGGAGGCCTTTTAAAATAGTATTAAATAAAAGCTGAGCAATGTAAGAAATGAGTATATGAAAAACCAGTATGAAAGGGACAAGATTGTAAGTAACTGAATGAACTAATCAACACTATAGATTTTCAGAATAATATTAATTCAATGAAGTCCATGAGACTCAATATCGCAGACAAGAATGGAGAGCCGTCTGCATCAAGAGAAGACATTTGTTCTTGGGTTAAAGAGGCAGGACAGTTGGCATAAGCCGGTGGTTTGTGACTGATGCATCGTGTATGGTCAGTGCACTCAAAGGCATGTGGGACAATGTAGTTTCTTACCATCGATATCTTAGTGACTAATAGACAAAATGGTACATTGACCAGAATAGAACAAAATGTCTTGCCATGCAAAGACCGGTGAAACGTTGTTAGAGACAACTACGATGCATTTACCTACGTGGTCCAGAGAAAAATGAAGTCACGTCACTATAATCCAAGTTATGTGGACTAATTAGCACGCTAAAAACTTGGCAAATGTTGAAAGTGGATCCTCAGTACAAAACCTCGATTGTAGGATGTGCAGCAAGGACTGCGATGATATGCTCAGTACTAAAGTGGCAGAATAACAATCTGATGGAATATTGTCCCTGTTGTGTCAGCTACTGTAGGAGTCATCACCGACAGAAACATGGAAGAAGAGATGTTGCGACGGCCGGTGGCAAGAATCCAAAATGATCTGCATATAACACTTGCAGACTGATAGAACACTTTATTTCTAAAAAGGAAAGAAACGTACCTTATCTTCTCGTTATGAGGTGGCTTGATGTGCTTCCTGTGCCTCTTACATTAAATTACTTTTACACACTGTTACCACTCGCATAACACAACCGAAGTATCGTCTTTCTATTAGCACTGATCCTCTCGAAGTCTGCGACCGAAGCCGGCGGCTGTAGCCGAGCGGTTCTAGACGCTTCAGTCCGGTACCGCGCTTTTGCTACGGTCGCAGGTTCGAATCCTGCCTCGGGCATGGATGTGTGATGTCCTTAGGTTGGTTAGGCATAAGTAGTTCTAAGTCTAGGGGACTGATGACCTCAGATGTTAAGTCCCATAGTGCTTAGTGCCATTTGAACCATTTTTCTGCAACCGAAATGGACCCGACCAGTTATGGGCGGCTGGTTAAGTCAGCGTATTCAGGGTGCGCTAAACTCTGTCTTCCCGGAGGTATGGCGCTGCAGGCGTAGAAAGCGATACGCCTGCGGGAAACGCCCTCATAAACCGACACTCTAAGTACACGAGAGGCCATAAATTACCGTCCAGAGGCTCTATCGTGGCCAAGGACAGCTGTGGACAAGTGCGAGCGCAGCAGCAATGGCCGAAGTTGCTATTGCCGTTTCCCCAACGTAAAACATATGAAAGTGAAGAACCAGGTCAGATAAAGAAACTGAGAGAGCTGTCAACGACACGACACGGAGGCCTAAACATTGTTAGCAATACGTCACTAGATCTTAATGGACAGTGTGACAGGTTCTTGGCTTGGCTTCAAAAACAACAAATTGTGAGTCATCAAGTCCGATAAAAATATAAAAATGCCGGGGACCGGGGGGGGGGGGGGTGGAGGGCGGAGGAAGCGGCAGGGGGAGGGGCTCTAAAACTGGGCATTTTCTTTATTTCTATATGACTTTCAATTCCACGGCAAATTATATATGTAGCACGAGATTTTACTACCATTCGACCTCCATCCATCAAAAACTGTGGCGGGTTGGACACATTTTGTAAAAAAAAATAGCTAAATTTGGCGTAATGACAGAATTGGTGCACATTTTGTATCGATTTGATGCGTCCTTCTCGGATCATTCTAAATATATCGGAGTTCTTTCCCCAGTTTTAATTTTTCCCGATTTCAGCGCGTTCTGTCAATGGTTTAAAAAATGTTTCGGACAAAACTTGATTACTTTTTTATGAAGAATCCGAATCTGCAATAAAAATGGGGGTTTCCATTTATGATTTAAAAGTTTCCCCCCACCCCACCCAAGTCGGTGGGGCCTGGGGGTCACGTGTAGTATCATTTGATGTTCCCCTTTGAGCTTACGGACTCGGCTCACCCACTATTTTTACCCGTTGTATAGTTTTCGAGATAATCTCATCCGAAACTTCAGAAGGACCGCCCTGTGTATATCCTGTTCTGCATAACTTAAGTACGAGATAGATAAGGTGACGTAACATATTAAGTATCCCTTGGAAGTAAATGGGAGCCTGCCGCTGTGGCCGAGCGGTTCTAGGCGCTTCAGTCCGGAACCGCGCGACTCTGCGGTCGCAGGTTCGAATCATGCCTCGGGCATGTATGTGTGTGATGTCCTTAGATTAGTTAGGTTTAAGTAGTTCTAAGTTGTAGGGGACTGATGACCTCAGATGTTAAGTCCCATACTGCTCAGAGCCATTTGAACCATTTGAATTAAATGAAAATGCCGGGAGTATGTCGCCAGACGTGTCACGTCAAGAATAGGAAGTTTGACGTCACAAGGCGTGCAGTCAGAACGACTATGGCGCCAAATGGGGCTGTCCCCGCAACAGGAAGCAGTCGAAAGAATGGGAAAAGACAGTGTCTGTAAACCAGCGATAAGCTACGGTGCACTGTGATGACGTTCTGCATTACAACCTGGCTCGCAGATTACACTTGAATGACCGCACACGGGTAACTGGAAGAAGGACAAAGTATGACGAGCATAGCCAAAGAGTTTAATGTTGTTAACGCCACTGTTTCGTGTGCATTGGAGAACGTTCCGAATGAGAGGCACTGCTGCCTGAAGGAGATGAACTGGTCGACCACGTTCAATTACAGCAGCAGATGATCGCTACATTGTGCAAAAGGCCAGAAGGGATCCACGTCAAGTCAAGAGAGCAGCTTCAGTCTCAGCAGCGATTCTGGACGTACCCTAGCATGCAGACAGATGGAAACACGTAATACACCAAGGAACACTGTCGAACACGATCGTTTTGGTGGCCCGGGTGTTACAGTGTGGAGAGGCGTAATGGTGCATGGGCAAACTGATCACCAAATCTTTGAACACGCTACACTCGCCAGCCAACGGTACTGTGGCAGTGTGCTTCTGCCCTATGTGCGTCTTTTCAAAGGTGCATTTGGCCCTGACTTCATTTTTGTGGATGACAATGTGCCACATGATCGTTAGCACAGGTGGATGAAGCTTTCAGCTCGGAACGAGAGAATATTCTGCGAATGGATTGGCTTGCCCGTTCCCACGACTTAAATCCCATAGAGCACGTGCGGGATGCCTTGGGGAGACTAACTGCGGCACGTCCACATCGAGCAGTCCTTAATCGAATTGGTGGTGGAATGGAACGGCCTGCCATAAGAGCTCCTTGGCAATCTTGTGGCCATCATGGGAGCACGTTGCGGAGTATGCGTTACTGTCCATGGTGATTACACACCCTATTTAGAAGCATGTCCTGTCTTTTGTAATGACCAAGAGACCATCATAGATGGCGGTGAATTCAAAGTAATTACTGTCTTTGAATAAGAGTGTAATGTCTGTTAGTCTCATTGTATATTTCTTTCAGTTACCTTGTGTAATTTACTGTTTTCGTTCTTTATATGTGTGGTGTAAGTTTCATCGCGCTATATTACTTTTGTCCTTAAGTTTTGGACACCATGCATATAATTTAGGAAATTTGTTGTGGACTTCTTCGCTAAAGCAATTTCCGAAGGATGAATTTAATATTTCAGCTATCATTTTATCTAATTTTGTTCCAGGGCTCCCACGGTCGGTTAGCATGTAGACTGACGGATATGTTCAGTTCATTTATTTTATGCAGAACCAAAACATTTTAGAGTTTTTGACATATCTGTAGGAATAGCTTGTTTCAGAACTGACTTCATGCTGTTGTCACAGTTCTTATACTTGTTTTCACTTTGTTCAGTTTTTGTTTTCCGCAGAGAATACGGTTTCGTTTGAATTTGCCATGCACCACTCTCTGTTCTTGTGGTAACCGTCTAATTTTTCTGCTGCACGAGGTGAGTCCGTCCCATCCTTACTATCACAAACTCCACAGTAATTAATCTGTCTCTTCGTCTATGTATTGTGTTAATAACCCCACCATAGGGTACAATGGAACTGATATTTAAAAATTTTAAACATGGCTGAAGCAGCAACTGTTGAAAATCTCCACAGCAAATGATAACAGCCAAACAGTTGCAGAATAAAGATTTATTGAAATCCTTGACCACGTTTTCGGTGTATCTAAATACACCTGAATAGGAAGACACCTTCTTTAGCAAAAAACTTAACATAACTGAGACAGAAGAAAAAACACTAATAGCTTTAACTAACCATGAAAAATACCAAAGTATTACAAGCACAAAAACTTTTAAGCACTTACTAAAATCACATCCTGCAGTGGAGATGCATAAAATAATCGTGCCAAAGGCGTTATCAGTAATTAAAATTAAAATATCACATCCATCTATACAGAAAAATTATAAAGAGATGGTCGATGCAAACACAGCATATTGTCAGTACTTAGCCTGTGAACTAGCGTGAAGAGAGTGTTGGAGCACTAGGTAAGACAATTTTATCGAGAGGGGGCACTTGTGGTATGCGCGAGATTCTCGCGCACATTAAAACACTGGGATACATACTCACACGCGTCAAATTTTAAAGGCTGTGCTAATTTAAACCCTCTGTCTTAATAAATAAAACATATCAGAACCATTTAAAACACCTGCATACAATAGAAAATATGATCACAAATTTGCAGGTGAAGCTTGCGCTAAGAAACATATCCCACAAGAGAGGGCACTAGTGTTATGCGCGAGAATCTCGTGTAAATTAAAGGCTAGGATACATACTAGCCAAAACGAAGAAAATGTTGTAAATCGAAACCGTCTGTCCTCATTAACAAAAAACACAACAGAGTCATTTAAGATACACATACACATCTAAAACCGCGAACAACAATCATCAAAAATACGTAAAATCCCAATAAGACAGGAAAGGAACATCTCACCAGCATCAACAGACAAGAAAACTAGCCTCTAGTCAGCACAGACTATGTTACATATTCTCGTATTAGTTGTCATGTCACTTGCCTGAAGAGCGGCGGACTGTGCCACTGACAGCCCTCCCCTGCTCATATGGGGCAGGGGAATGAAATAACCATAAAGGGAAAAAAACTATGTTATGTTAGAGCAAGAAGGGGTTTGAAACTATCCAAAAAAAATTTTGTTTCTATGCTGCACCTGTTCGTTAAGAATAAATCCGTCTTTTCGAGATAGATGCTTGAAAATTTCTAATTCCTCGAACAGGCCCAGTTTGTAACCCTTACTCACTTCGTGTAGCAATTCTACGTCATCCAGTTTACTTGGCGTATGTTGTAAGAGCAATAGATGTTCAGCAAACGTGGAATTGTACAAGTTTTCCCCATTGTTACCTAGCATGTTTTCTTTAAATCTTACTTTAATGGGTCTACCTGTCTGTCCAACGTAATATTGGGACAGTCGTTACAAGTAATTTTGTAAACTCCGGATTTAATGCCAAGTTCTTCCTGTGCCCCAATAGTATGAATCACTCTTTGTTTTAAGCTATTGTTTACGGAAAAGGCAACTCTGTTTGGCTATTATCATTTACCGTGAAGGAACTGATATTTACTAGATGGCGTACTAAACGTCATTGCAGACGTTCAGAATCTCATTTGGACAGAGAAGGGTACTTGGAGCGCCGACCTGCGGTTCGATCTCATCTCTCGCCTGCTTCAGACCGCCTGCCTCTAATCCTGCAATATTTCCCCGAATGTCTGCCCTCGTTTCCATTCACTTCTGCTGCGACAATAAGGCGGGTCTCAGATATTGGCGAAAAACGTCACTCGTCGATAAGCATCGCACTTTTGAGGCGCTTGCCAGCTCAGTAGCTCAGGAAAAAGCACAGTGAAAATCTGTGAATTGTTGCATGATATTCTCGCAAAATTGTTGGTTACCGCAGAAAAAAGTGGTTGAGAACAAATTAAAACCTTCGAACAACGTAAATTTCCACTGAACGTTTAGGTTCTATGTAATTCCTTAAAGAAGAAAAGAAGATACAAAGGAAGTGAGTAGTCGTTTCCGTAAAACGGAATCGTCGTACACTCAGATTTCAGCTTAGGCGAGTCATGCTTCCACGAAAATTACGCATGTGCCTAACCAATGAGTAGAAGATGTAACACACACAGTGATGAACTAGTAATGGACTGGCAAATGTGATCACAACCCGTAGTGAGAGCCAGAGTGTTTGCATTGAGTAACGAACCACACTCAGCTTTGTCCAGACTGTTGGCTTAACACCGGAGAGACAGTCTCCGGACATGTCGATGGAGATGTCGGCAATGAAGTTTCAACGCGTAGTGTTTTGATACGAATTCATTCCTGCCAATGCTACAGGAATGAGTACATGTGCGTTACAAGCTCTCGCAGTGAGCATAGTGTGGTAGCCCGCATTGTTTGTCGATATGGTACACAGAGGCAAAATGTGCTCGTTTTTAGACGTCGTCGCATTCGACATACGATTTTTATTCCTAAATCTTCCTCTAAAAATTCGAATATTCACTCCGAAAGCCAAAATACAGAACGTGATGGAGGGCATTTCGTTCTAAAACCATAGAGTGTAAATATCTATGGTGTGAGCATTCGGATGCTTCGAACGAGAATTCCGTCCACAACACCTTCCGCATCTCAAGTCATGTGATTTTGGGACGGCGCATTTTAGTCCGTGTAGTGCTTACCGTATTTTGAGTGTTATTACTTAACTGTCACGACAGAGAACATTTAGAAGTACCGTGAAACTTTGTATATGAGCTTTAGAGACTCTTTAACAATTTGATAGCAGGAACTAAAATTGGCTTAAAAACTTGGAGAGCAATGTTATGATGTACAGTAGTGCCAAAGAAACCGGTGTAGGCAAGCGTATTGAAATACAGATGTATGTAAACAGGCAATATACAGAGCTACGGTCGGCAACGCGTATATAAGACAAGTGCCGGGTGCAGTTGTTGGACTGGTTACTGCTACAAAACAATGGCAGGTTATCAAGATTTAAATGAGTTTGAACGTGGTGTTATAGACGACGCACGGGCGATGGGACACAGCATCTCCGAGGTAGCGATGAAATAGGGATTCTTCCGTACGACCATTTCACGAGTGTACTGTGAATATCACGAATCCGGTAAACCATCAAATCTCCGACATTGCTGCGGCCGGAAAAAGATCCTGCAAGAACGGGATCAACGACGACTGAAGAGAATCGTTCAGCGTGACAGAAGTGCAACCTTTCCGCAAATTTCAATGCTCGGCCATCAACAAGCGTCAGCGTGCGAACCCTTCAATGAACATCATCGATATGGGATTTCGGAGTCGAAGGCCCACTCATGTACCCTTGACGATTGCACGACACAAGGCTCGCCTGGGCCCATCAATACCAACAGTGGACTGTTGATGACTGGAAATACGTTGCCTCGTCGGACGAGTCTCGTTTCAAATTGTATCGAGTGGATGGACGCGTACGGGTATGGAGACATCCTCATGAATCCGAGGACCCTGCATGTCAGCAAGGTACTGTTCAAGCTGGTGGAGGCTCTGTAATGGTGTGGGGTGCGTGCAGTTGGAGTGATATGGGACCCTTCATACGTCTAGACGCGACTCTACCGTACGTAAGCATCCTGTCCGATTAGCAGCATCCATTCATGTCCATTGTGCAATGCGGAACCGCAGAAGTCCAGAATTGCAACAGAGTAGCTCCAGGAACACTTCCACTGGCCACCAAACTTCCTGGACATGAACATTGTTAGCATATCTGGATTGCTTTGCAACGCGCTGTTTACAATAGATCTCCACCCCCTCGTACTCTTCAGGATTTATGGACAGCCCTGCAGGATTCATGGTGTCGGTTCCCTCCAGCACTACTTCAGACCTGAGTAGAGTCCATACCAAGTCGTGCTGCGGCACTTCTGCAGGTTAACGGGGGCCCTACACGATTTTAGGCAGATGTAGCAGTTTCTTTGGTTCATCAGTGTTGTTCAGATTGCGCTTTTTTACGGTAACGAGGGAAGAAACAGCAGCCAACAATATTTTTATATGTTTTCTGTTGTATTTATTCATACTTTCGAATAGATTGTAACTAGTTACGTTACAATGACACTGTAGGCGACACCGAAGTGTCACGGAAAAACAATGGACTTAGAACTATGAAACTGTTACAGTAATTACGGTAAGCTACGTGCTCCACTTGCTTGTACACTATTATTTTCTATTTTTCCTTATCTACCCTTCTGTTTTTTATATACATGCAAAATATCTAAAAAGTTCCAGCAGCTCATCAGAAAGGTAAAACCATACACTACGCATAAAAAATAAAAAATACAAGATCAAAGCTCGAACTTTGGAGTAATAAAAGAAGTAATAGCTAACAATATTTTGTTAGGTTTTCTATTGCACTGATTCATACTGTCGAATCTGTTCTATTTAATGAGATTACATAGGAAACTGTCTTATGCAGGAATACTTTGATACACACAGGGATTCTAGAACGTCATAAACTGGCGAAAATTAGCACGCTCTCATGTAATAAATTTTATCTGCATATTAACATAGCACCAGTATGTATACAATGATCGCCAATTTATCCAGTGCTTGTCTCGAAAACGCATGGCCGTAAAATCGCAGAAATTTTCTCACACTACAAGACTGTATAATACCGGGCCTCGATATTTATCAACATAAAAAATGCCTCATATCAATAAGACCTTTACAATTATACATTTGTTGTACATACCTGTGAAAAGTAACTGGTCCTCCTTCCACACACTTCTCTTCACATCCGTAGCAGAGGCAATAAAGCACACTGGCTGTTAGTAAAACTCAAACGCGCAGGTACGTTTATATTACAAGGCTACTACGTGTTGTATGCAAGTTTCGCTATTACCGCTAACGGTAGACAAGCGGCGTCGTCCCACAAGCACATGACTAGCCCGGTTAGACGTTGAGACCACGCAGAGTAGGCTCTGCACGCTCCAGCTCCAGGAATATACACTCCTGGAAATTGAAATAAGAACACCGTGAATTCATTGTCCCAGGAAGGGGAAACTTTATTGACACATTCCTGGGGTCAGATACATCACATGATCACACTGACAGAACCACAGGCACATAGACACAGGCAACAGAGCATGCACAATGTCGGCACTAGTACAGTGTATATCCACCTTTCGCAGCAATGCAGGCTGCTATTCTCCCATGGAGACGATCGTAGAGATGCTGGATGTAGTCCTGTGGAACGGCTTGCCATGCCATTTCCATCTGGTGCCTCAGTTGGACCAGCGTTCGTGCTGGACGTGCAGACCGCGTGAGACGACGCTTCATCCAGTCCCAAACATGCTCAATGGGGGCAGATCCGGAGATCTTGCTGGCCAGGGTAGTTGACTTACACCTTCTAGAGCACGTTGGGTAGCACGGGATACATGCGGACGTGCATTGTCCTGTTGGAACAGCAAGTTCCCTTGCCGGTCTAGGAATGGTAGAACGATGGGTTCGATGACGGTTTGGATGTACCGTGCACTATTCAGTGTCCCCTCGACGATCACCAGTGGTGTACGGCCAGTGTAGGAGATCGCTCCCCACACCATGATGCCGGGTGTTGGCCCTGTGTGCCTCGGTCGTATGCAGTCCTGATTGTGGCGCTCACCTGCACGGCGCCAAACACGCATACAACCATCATTGGCACCAAGGCAGAAGCGACTCTCATCGCTGAAGACGACACGTCTCCATTCGTCCCTCCATTCACGCCTGTCGCGACACCACTGGAGGCGGGCTGCACGATGTTGGGGCGTGAGCGGAAGACGGCCTAACGGTGTGCGGGACCGTAGCCCAGCTTCATGGAGACGGTTGCGAATGGTCCTCGCCGATACCCCAGGAGCAACAGTGTCCCTAATTTGCTGGGAAGTGGCGGTGCGGTCCCCTACGGCACTGCGTAGGATCCTACGGTCTTGGCGTGCATCCGTGCGTCGCTGCGGTCCGGTCCCAGGTTGACGGGCACGTGCACCTTCCGCCGACCACTGGCGACAACATCGATGTACTGTGGAGACCTCACGCCCCACGTGTTGAGCAATTCGGCGGTACGTCCACCCGGCCTCCCGCATGCCCACTATACGCCCTCGCTCAAAGTCCGTCAACTGCACATACGGTTCACGTCCACGCTGTCGCGGCATGCTACCAGTGTTAAAGACTGCGATGGAGCTCCGTATGCCACGGCAAACTGGCTGACACTGACGGCGGCGGTGCACAAATGCTGCGCAGCTAGCGCCATTCGACGGCCAACACCGCGGTTCCTGGTGTGTCAGCTGTGCCGTGCGTGCGATCATTGCTTGTACAGCCCTCTCGCAGTGTCCGGAGCAAGTATGGTGGGTCTGACACACCGGTGTCAATGTGTTCTTTTTTCCATTTCCAGGAGTGTATATTCATATGAAACTAAAACGAACGATTCTCTGTGTTACTCCATTCGTGCAGTGAAAGACGAAAAAATTAGTGTATGAACGCAACGATAAGCGGAATAACCTGCTATGTGAGATGCACGATACCGCCAGCAGAATGGTTGGATGGGTCCCCCTCAGATACATGACCTCTAAACTTATCCAGCAGGATTATAGGAGATCCCCATAGAATGTCTGTTACATTTCGGTAGAGGCTGTCCAGTTACAGTCCTAGCATAATATCTCTAAATTCGTTCGATGTCTGTTGTCACTCTTACCCCATAAGGACTCCAAATTCTGGAACAATACTGTGGAACTGGTCGCCCTAGCGGCTTGTTGGCAGGTGACGTTACGAATTCATTGTACTTTCCCAGAATGCTTTCGAGAAGTTTAAATGTTCCGTCCGTTTTCCTGAACACCAATTTTTATACGCCAGACATGCGGTTCAAGGGAGGTACACCCACTTGAAGATGCAGACAAAAGGTAGTGGACAGTGCAGTTTTCTGTGATCTAAAACCCAGATAAGGCATACCAAGCAAGCCTTCTGCCGGTTGTACGCACATTTCGAATTCTCCTCGCGGCCGATCGGGTGTTGCAAACCCAGTTCTGCGCCATCTGATGGATTCCCAACTTCTGGGCTCCAGCGCACGAGATGCGTCCTGAGTAGTAGAGAGAATCGGAACGGTGGGCAGTCGAGCTGGACTGGGAACGTGTGGGACACGAAGGGAAGTTGTCGGCGTGGAGAGGAGGAACGATGCAAAGAACTAATAGCTGTGCCAGTGGAGGGGGCCGGGGGGAGGGGGATGGGGCACTCGTGGAGTCTTGTTGATGCCCTGGGTGTACGCCAGCAGCAAAGCTGAGTGTGCGTATGGTTAATTGCAAGCTGTTTAAATCGACGTGGCCGACATGGAGTGTTTGATGCTGTGAGAAATATAGTAATTTATCGTGCCTGCGCTCTTAATTTGGAGGCGGCCTGTAAAAAAAGACCCTATATTTGGGACACGGAAGCCGGCTCCAACTGTTTTTGTGTTAGGGGCGCGGGAATTAGTTACCAGACGTCCTCCGCCTGAAAGTACAGCATCGGCCCGTCTAAAACTGACTGCAGTTCGCAAGACTGTTTGGGGGGCACTGGAATAATTTCGTGTTACAATTTATGAAACTTCAACTGGTGCGCCAGACGACGGCAAGACCTTGGATATTCCTTGTTATTCTGATATTTACTTGTGCCTTATCTTTTTTGATAAAAACTTCACCGCCGGCCGGAGTGGCCGAGCGGTTCTAGGCGCTACAGTCTGGAGCCGCGCGACCGCTACGGTCGCAGGTTTGAATCCTGCCTCGGACATGGATGTGTGTGATGTCCTTACGTTAGTTAGGTTTAAGCAGTTCTAAGTTCTAGGGGACTGATGACGTCAGAAGTTAAGTCCCATAGTGCTCAGAGCCATTTGAACCATAAAGGCTTCACCAAAACTATTCCGCTGGTTCAAGGGAAATTAAGATTAAATTAATTGTTAGTTTAATGAAGAAATGCTTAGATCCAATTAAATGTGTTGCCTTTTAAATAAATGGGAGAGACATTAAGATTAACCTGAATTTCCTGCTTTGATGAGACTGAGTTTTGTTCTCTCGATTAGACAGTAGTAGTGTTTTATCAACGATTATCTTTAACTTCATTTATTATTTCAAAAAGAAATGAGAAATATTAAAGGTAACTTGTATTTTATTATCTTAAGTAAATTTTGAAGATTGCTCTCATTGAGGTAGTGGGTTAATGTATGTGGCATTAAAAGAATTGTGTCTTGTGAGTTTTGTTAAGTGTGTGTATGTGTGTGTGTGTGTGTGTGTGTGTGTGTGTGTGTGTGTGTGTTTATGTGTGTATATGGATGAGTCTAGTCCACCCTTTTAAAGTAGTTTATTATAGTTTTGTTTAAATACCAGATCGTTTAAGATTACTGACTGGTACAGACAGTATTAATGTTCTAGCTTCACACTTAAAAGGGCAGTGAACTGGAGCGCCATCACGTAGCAGCCACATTATCCTTCGAACGTCTTCCAGTAGGCGAGACACGATCATCCGCAGGAAGTGCATCCGTACCTCGCGTTGGGGCGTTGTGAAACGGTGACTGGTCCCATTAGACGGTTCCAATAATGCCTACCCAAACACTGAGGCTGCACTGGTGATGACGGTTCGCTGACACCATGCAATGGAAGTTCTCCTTACCCACAGATAGGTGTTGTGGAAGTTGGAGATACTGGCCCGCTAAAAGGTAGCTTCATGTATGAATAGGGTGGATCGCAGAAATCCCAACACCGTGGTGGTCTGCGCGACGGACCAGTAGCAAAACCTTTGCTGCGAAAGCAACTCAGTTCGTGATAAGATCTTCACGCGATGGAAGTTGTACGGATAGTAGCAGCTGTAATGGAGAATGCTTACCCCAAGCTAGCACGCCACCTGCGTTCTGCTCATACTGGTGTCACCGTCAAAAACCATTCATCTCCACTTTCGAGTGGGCGTTCCTCCCTTGCAACCTCCATTTGATCTGTTTTGCTGCTAACCCTCTCAGTGATCGTTTCCAGAAGTTTGTCCCAACTAGTAAAATTACCCCGTATAAAGAGAGCTACTACTGATTAAATCAAGTGGAAGTTCTTCTGCATTCTTCATGATAGTCCAACGACGATACCCTGCTGTAGAGCTGTTGACCCTACCTCATAAATCGTTTATGTATGTTGAATACATTGGTGACCCGACTGCACTTCCTTGACGCACAGCACATGTTACTTTCTTTCCTGTTCAACTTTCGCCGTTTATGGGTACTCAGAATAGTATCTCCACGTCAGTGACATTTCAGAAATGGCTCTGAGCACTATGGGACTCAACTGCTGTGGTCATAAGTCCCCTAGAACTTAGAACTACTTAAACCTAACTAACCTAAGGACAGCACACAACACCCAGCCATCACGAGGCAGAGAAAATCCCTGACCCCGCCGGGAATCGAACCCGGGAACCCGGGCGTGGGAAGCGAGAACGCTACCGCACGACCACGAGATGCGGGCGACATTTCAGAACCAGCGATACTATTTACAGTGCTAGACTTATGTTAGACAGTAAACAAATGAGACTGCTCGCAGTAATAAGAAACAAGTACACTGCTGTTTTTGAGGCTGAACTGTCCATACGATATGACTGGTTGTATTAGGGTCGATCACATCAGAATAAGTGGAAAACAGTTTACTACAAACGTGTTCTTGGGTTCATATGGAATACAGAATACTCTAAGCTCCTGTACTTTCTCGAGATATACATAAAAACGTTTTGACAAGTGTAACAAACATACAGTTATAGTTTATAGCATATAACCATTATTTGAAACCGTATGAGTATTTCGTCCGCAACGAAAGGCATCGTGAGGTCTGCAACTGTCGATAAACATCGGTAAAATGGGTTACTGCAGCACTCACTTATTCATTTTCCCACTAAGTGTTAAGTTGGCTCGCGTCACTACTTTCAGGTGGAGAACTGTCTACTTGCATTCCTGGTATTAATGTAAAAATATTGACAGCATCTTCAAACGACATACAATAAGAATTACATTCCAGTCAAGCAATAAAATTTACTACAGAATACCTCATAACGTAAAAATGTCCTCACCCAGCCGGCCGCGGTGGTCTAGCGGTTCTAGGCTCTCAGTCCGGAACCGCGCAACTGCTACAGTCGCAGGTTCGAATCCTGCCTCGGGCATGGATGTTTGTGATGTCCTTAGGCTAGTTAGGTTTAAGTAGTTCTAAGTTCTAGGGGACTGATGACCACAGATGTTAAGTCCCATAGTGCTCAGAGCCATTTGAACCATTTTTTGTCCGCACCAGGTAGCTGAGTGGTCAAGGCGACAGAATGCCAATCCTAAGGGCCCTGATTCGATTCCCGGCTGGATCAGAGATTTTCTCCGCCCATGGGCTGGGTGTTGTGTTGTCCTAATTATCGTCATTTCATCCTCATCGACGTGCAAGTCGCCGAAGTGGCGTCAAATCGAAAGAATTGCACGCGGCGAACAGTCTACGGCTGGGTGGCCTTAGTCACACGACATTTACATTTACCTAAAAATCAGCCAAGACATATTTTCATCCTCTGATATATATATAAAATCACGTGTAAATGCCTAGCTCAGTGCATAGGTCTAACAGGCCATAGCTTCACAACAGATTCAAAGAACACATCAATGTCTTCCGATACAAACACACCAGTCTGTACTAGCCTGTGACATAAAAGATGCAGGAGATCCATCTGATAGCGTACGAAGCAACCTTAAGATAACTCTACACATTGGACAAAGGACACAAGATGTCTTTCTATCAATAATTAGAAATCGACATCCACAAAAGATACATGGGGAAAATCTACTCAATGACAATAATGAAACTGGTTCAACCAACTTTCCAAGAGCTGTGACAAAGTACTTGAAGCCTTTTCATAATTTATAATAAATTTCATTGCACAGTAGTTTATTTAACTTCTTCCATCCCAATAAGATCCACCTACAGTACACATATATAATCTGTTGTAATCCACGTACATTATGTATGTATGATCTGTTTTATTTCAGCTTTCTAAAACGAGAAATTATACATATGAAAATGTTTTGTTGATACACCAATGTAAAGAACCAAACTTTAGCACCTGCAACATAAAATTGTTAGTTTCTCAGCTTTTATGTTCTTTAAATCCATTACACATTTACATTAAGCAACAAGTTTAAATTCACAAACAGCTCAGTGTATTTAATTAATTTTTCTCTTATCATTCATGACTTTCTCTCCTACCTGTGAACATATTCCTGTTCTGTTACAGTCAATACAGTCCTTTTTTTTAAATACAAGAAAAACATTTTTGCGTACATGCAACATTTTGATGTTGTTGTTGTGGTCTTCAGTCCAGAGACTGGTTTGATGCAGCCCTCGATACTGCACTATCTTGAACAGGCTTCTTCATCTCCAAGTAACTACTGTAACATACATACTTCTGAATCTGCTTAGTGTATTCATCTCTTGGCCTCCCTTCAAGTCAAGCTGTGCCACAAATTCCTCTTCTCCCCGGTTCAGTTCAGTACCTTCTCATTAGTTACCTATCTAATCTTCAGCATTCTTCTTAGCAACACATTTCGAAAGCTTCTACGCCCTTCTTGTCTAAACTATTTATCGTCCATGTTTCACTTCCTTATGTGGCTACACTCCATACAAATACTTTCAGAAATGACTTCCTGACACTTAAATCTATACTCGATGTTAACAAATTTCTCTTCTTCAGAAACGCTTTCCTTGCTATTGCCAGTCTACATTTTATATCCTCTCTACTTCGACCATCATCAGTTATTTTGCTCCCCAAATAGCAAACCTCATCTACCACTTTAAGTGTCTCATTTCCTAATCTAATACTCTCAGCATAACTTGAGTTAATTCGACTACATTCCATGATCCTTGTTTTGCTTTTGTTGATGTTCATCTTATATCCTCCTTTCAAGACACTGTCCATTCCCTTCAACTGCTCTTCCAGGTCCTTTGCTGTAGAAGACTAAATTACAATGTCATCAGCAAACCTCAAAGTTTTCATTTCTTCTCCATGGATTTTAATTCCTACTCCAAATTTTTCTTTTGTTTCCTTTACTGCTAGCGCAGTATACAGATTCAATAACATCGGCGATAGGCTATAACCCTGTCTCACTCCTTTTCCCAACCACTGCTTCCCTTTTCTGCCCCTCACTCTTACAACTGCATCTGGTTTCTGTGCAAATTGTAAATAGCCTTTCGCTCCCTATATTTGCCGCTGACACTATCAGAATTTGAAAAAGAGTATTCCAGTCAACATTGTCGAAGGCATTCTGCAAGTCTACAAATGCTAGAAATTTAGGTTTGCCTTTCCTTAATGTATCTTCTAAGGCAAGTCGTAGGTTCAGTATTGCCTCACGTGTTCCAACATTTCTACGGAATCCAAACTGATCCTCCTCAAGGTCGGCTTCTACCAGTTTTTCCATTCGTCTGTAAAGAATTCGTGTTAGTGTTTTGCAGCCGTGACTTGTTAAACTGATAATTCGGTAATTTTCACACCTGTCAGCACCTCCTTTCTTTGGAATTGGAATTATTATATTCTTCTTGAAGTCTGAGGGTATTTCGCCTGTCTCATACATCTTGCTCACCAGATGGTAGAGTTTTGTCAGGACTGGCTCTCCCAAGGCTGTCAGCAGTTCTAATGGAATGTTGTCTACTCCCGGGGCCTTGTTTCGACTTAGGTCTTTCAGTGTTCTGTCAAATTCTTCAAGCAGTATCATATCTCCCATTTCATCTTCATCTACGTCCTCTTCCATTTTCATAATATCGCCCTCAAGTACATCACCCTACTACAGACCATCTATATACTGCTTCCACCTTTCTGCCTTCCCTTCTTTGCTTAGAAATGGTTTTCTATCTGAGCTGTTGATATTCATACAAGTAGTTCTCTTTTCTCCAAAGGCCTCATAATTTTCCTGTAGGCAGTATCTATCTTACCCCTAGTGATATATGCCTCTACATCCTTACATTTGTCCTCTAGCCATCCCTGCTCAGCCATTTTGCACTTCCTGTCGATCTCATCCTTAAGACGTTTGTATTCCTTTTTCCCTACTTCATTAACTGCATTTTTACATTTTCTCCTTTCATCAATTAAGTTCAATATCTCTTCTGTCACCCA
The DNA here is from genome assembly GCF_023864275.1 of Schistocerca cancellata. Lineage (NCBI taxonomy): Eukaryota > Metazoa > Arthropoda > Insecta > Orthoptera > Acrididae > Schistocerca > Schistocerca cancellata. Next base: position 735,684,094 of record NC_064626.1, read on the forward strand.
AGGATTTCTACTATCCCTCGTATTTTTAGCTACTTCATCATCTGCTGCCTTTACTATTTCATCTCTCAGAGCTATCCATTCTTCTTCTACTGTATTTCTTTCCCCCATTCGTGACAATTGTTCCCTTATGCTCTCCCTGAAACTCTGTACAACCTCTGGTTTAGTCAGTTTATCCAGATCCCATCTCCTTAAATTGCCACCTTTTTGCAGTTTCTTCAGTTTTAATCTACAGTTCATAACCAATAGATTGTGGTCAGAGTCCACATCTGCCCCTGGAAATGTCTTAAAATTTAAAACCTGGTTCCTAAATCTCTGGCTTACCATTATATAATCTATCTGAAACCTTTCGGTGTCTCCAGGCCTCTTCTACGTTTACAAACTTCTTTCATGATTTTTAAACCAAGTTTTGGCTATGATTAAGTTATGCTCTGTGCAAAATTCTACCAGGTGGCTTCCTCTTCCATTCCTTACCCCCATCCCATATTCACCAACAACTTTTCCTTCCCTTCCTTTTCCTACTGAAAGGGTACAGTACCGCCCGACATTGAAAATAGGTACAACATTCTTCGTTATTCTTGTCAGAACAACATATTTTTTGTAATAATAACTCAGTTTCACTTAATACACCGAAGCCGGATGCCAGTGTAGAAAAGAATGACAATTTATTTATTTAATTGATCACATGTGCACTCCCACAAAATAAATCTCTACACCCAATTTGGTGAGATCTGTGAAATGAATGAATGCATGGTCGTCTGCTAACTGCAGACCTCAATGGTTCCATGTCACCTAGTTTAGCGGCTCTAATTGCAGCAGCTGTCGGTTTCACGCCTCAAATCAGCGTATTCTCAGTCAGAAGTCTCCCCATACACCTCTAAAATCCAAAACGTTTGTACCGAGTGAGGTGACACAGTGGTAGGTCAATGGAAGCACATTCTGGAGGACCGGGGTCACATTTTGGTTCGACCTACCAGATTTATGTTTTCCGTCTTTTTGCTATTCCGTAAGGCAGTTGACAGGGTAGTTTCTTTGGGGGACACTGCCGATTATGTTGGCTGTCCTTCTGAATTTCGAATCTGCGTTGCATCTCTAATACCGTGTCGTCAACGGAGCGTGAGACCCTTATCTTCTTTCATTGTCATGATAACTGCCTTGAACTGCTGATAAAATATTTGTCCAAACAACCAGTTTCTGTTGATTAGTCGTCAACAGGTTCTTAAAAGCGTTTACAGCTTCATATTAGGCGAATATAAAATCATTGAAGTCAGGTCCTGAAACCATGAATTTGGCGTTGTTGTCACGTCGTAATATAAATTACATCATCAAGGCCGTTTTGGTAAATGTTACAAGGACAGATCAGTCAGTCATCCAGACTCTATCCCCTGCAACTACTGAAAAGGCTGCTGTCCCTCTTCAGGAACCACACATTTGTCTGGCCTCTCAACAGATACCCCTCCGTTGTGGTTGCACCTACGGTACGGCTATCTGGATCGCTGAGACGCGTAAGCCTCCCCACCAGCTGCAAAGTCCATGGCAATGCTCATTTCATGTTACATCAGCAATCGCCGTTAACGAATGCACTGCTGAGCACAGTTTAGGGTATATTGACAATGTAATTTTCAATTAGATGGGACAACAGTAACAAATTCATGATTTTCTTATCTGCAGTGATTGATTTTACATTCGGATAAAATGATGCTGTAAATACTTTTAAGGACCAGGTGACGACCTAAAATGATTGTTTGAATAAAAATTTTATTAGCAGCTCAAGGCAGTAATCAGAGCATTTTTCAGACATCTGCGAACCATGGGGCACCACCTCCTGAAAATGAATCCTTCTTCACATTATTTGTGAATACTGCGCATCTTATTTGTGGTATCTCGAAATGTGTGTGAAATCTTATGGGACTTAACTGCTAAGGTCATCAGTCCCTAAGCTTACACACTACTTAACCTAAATTATCCTAAGGACAAACACACACACACTCATGCCCGAGGGAGGACTCGAACCTCCGCCGGTACCAGACGCACAGTCCATGACTGCAGCACCTAGACCGCTCGGCTAATCCCGCGCAGCTATTTGTGGTATAATGTTCATCTTAGACATACGCACCTTTGTTGATGCAGTAATTTTCGCCAACGTTAATGTGAATGTTATAGGGGATTTAACTTTATTAATGAATTTTCAAACACTTCAGTAACACAGATGACAAGTTTATATTAGTGGTGTGCCGGTTAAGCGGGACGTAGACGGTTCGAATGCTCGTTAGAAAAGAAAGTAAACAATGTAGAGAAGGAAGGAAGGAAGTGATGTTTGAAAAAATGGCCATCAGCTCGAATGTAGCGACGCCATCAGCAGAATTTCACGAAAATGGAAAATGAGGGTCAGCGGCTTAATAACGGGAGAGTAAGACAAGCCCTGATCGACACCGTCGCCTTCAGTCGTGTTGTCATCCTACTACTTGTGGTTCAGCTCTCGCTGTTCGTTTGCTTTCGCGAGCTCTGGCTTCCGACAGACGTCGTATTTCCAGCCCTCTCACAGCCCAGTCGCCGACCAGTAAGGTAACGACTCCTCTCCACGTGTACCACGCTGACACAACGAGCGCAACATACGTATTGCTACTCTTTTGTGTGACTATCTTTTTTATTTGCGTCTCAGTAGGTATCCTTCGGGATCTGGTTACCTTTACGTACAAAAGTAATTATACGTTTGTGCAGTGGTTGACACAACTGCTGACTGAATAAAGGCACTGGAATAGCTGTAGCAAAACTTTACTCTTGTAACATCCACGTGATAAATTTTTGGCTACAGTGCGACGAGAGGAAATTATGCCTGTAACAGTTATAAACATTATCTATTCGACATATGAAAAAATAGTGAATTAATCATCATCATCATCATCATCATCATTTAAGACTGATTATGCCTTTCAGCGTTCAGTCTGGAGCATAGCCCCCCTTATACAGTTCCTCCATGATCCCCTATTCAGTGCTAACATTGGTGCCTCTTCTGATGTTATACCTATTACTTCAAAATCATTCTTAACCGAATCCAGGTACCTTCTCCTCGGTCTGCCCCGACTCCTCCTACCCTCTACTGCTGAATCCATGAGTCTCTTGGGTAACCTTGCTTCTCCCATGCGTGTAACATGACCCCACCATCTAAGCCTGTTCGCCCTGACTGCTACATCTATAGAGTTCATTCCCAGTTTTTCTTTGATTTCCTCATTGTGGACACCCTCCTGCCATTGTTCCCATCTTCTAGTACCTGCAATCATCCTAGCTACTTTCATATCCGTAACCTCAACCTTGTTGATAAGGTAACCTGAATCCACCCAGCTTTCGCTCCCATACAACAAAGTTGGTCGAAAGATTGAACGGTGCACAGATAACTTAGTCTTGGTACTGACTTCCTTCTTGCAGAAGAGAGTAGATCGTAGCTGAGCGCTCACTGCATTAGCTTTGCTACACCTCGCTTCCAGTTCTTTCACTATGTTGCCATCCTGTGAGAATATGCATCCTAAGTATTTGAAACCGTCCACCTGTTCTAACTTTGTTCCTCCTATTTGGCACTCAATCCGTTTATATTTCTTTCCCACTGACATTACTTTCGTTTTGGAGATGCTAATCTTCATACGATAGTCCTTACATTTCTGATCTAGCTCTGAAATATTACTCTGCAAACTTTCAATCGAATCTGCCATCACAACTAAGTAATCCGCATATGCAAGACTGCTTATTTTGTGTTCACATATCTTAATCTCACCCAGCCAGTCTATTGTTTTCAACATATGATCCATAAATAATATGAACAACAATGGAGACAGGTTGCAGCCTTGTCTTACCCCTGAAACTACTCTGAACCATGAACTCAATTTACCGTCAACTCTAACTGCTGCCTGACTATCCATGTAAAGACCTTTAATTGCTTGCAAAAGTTTGCCTCCTATTCCATAATCTTGTAGAACAGACAACAACTTCCTCCTAGGAACCCGGTCATATGCCTTTTCTAGATCTATAAAGCATAGATACAATTCCCTGTTCCACTCATAACACTTCTCCATTATTTGCCGTAAGCTAAAGATCTGGTTCTGACAACCTCTAAGAGGCCTAAACCCACACTGATTTTCATCCAATTGGTCCTCAACTAATACTCGCACTTTCCTTTCAACAATACCTGCGAAGATTTTACCCACAACGCTGATTAAAGAGATACCTCTGTAGTTGTTACAATCTTTTCTGTTTCCATGTTTAAAGATTGGTGTGATTGCTGCTTTTGTCCAGTCCAATGGAACCTGTCCCGACTCCCAGGCCATTTCAATTATCCTGTGTAGCCATTTAAGACCTGACATTCCACTGTATTTGATGAGTTCCGACTCCTTTTCATCCACCCCAGCCGCTTTATTGCACTGCAATCTATTGACCATTGTTTCCACTTCCTCAAATGTGATCCTATTTCCATCATCATTCCTATCCCATTCTACCTCGAAATCTGAAACATTACTGATCGCATTTTCACCTACATTGAGCAACTCTTCAAAATATTCCCTCCATCTGCCCAAGGCATCTACAGGATTCACCAGCAGTTTTCCTGACCTGTCCAAAATACTTGTCATTTCCTTCTTACCTCCCTTTCGAAGACTGCTGATTACACTCCAGAATGATTTTCCAGCAGCTTGATCCATAGTCTCCAACCTGTTTCCAAAGTCTTCCCACGATTTCTTCTTCGATGCTGCAATTATCTGTTTGGCTTTGTTTCTTTCTTCAACATAACTTTCTCTGTCTACCTGGGTTCTGGTATGTAGCCATTTTTGATACGCCTTCTTTTTCCTTTTACAGGCTGCCTTGACTGTATCATTCGACCAAGCTGTTTGCTTCTTCCTACTTTTACACACTACTGTTCCAAGACATTCGTTAGCCACTTCTATGATGATGATGATGATGATGTTTGGTTTGTGGGGCGCTCAACAGCGTGGTTATCAGCGCCCGTACAATTACCCAATCTTTGCTCAGTCCAATTTCGCCACTTTCCTGGATGATGATGAAATGATGGGGACAACACAAACACCCAGTCATCTCGAGGCAGGTGAAAATCCCTGACCCCGCCGGGAATCGAACCCGGGACCCCGTGCTCGGGAAGCGAGAACGCTACCGCGAGACCACGAGCAAGCCACTTCTAGTACTGTGTCCCTGTACCTTGTCCATTCCTTTTCCAATGACTGTAATTGACTACATTCAACTAACTGGTACCTTTCTGAGATCGCTGTTATGTACTTGTGCCTGATTTTCTTATCCTGAAGTTTCTCCACTCTTATCCTCCTACATATGGACCTGACCTCCTGCACTTTTGGCCTCACAATCCCAATTTCACTGCAGATTAAATAATGATCAGTGTCATCAAAGAATCCCCTGAATACACGTGTGTCCCTCACAGCCTTCCTGAATTCCTGATCTGTTATTATATAGTCAATGACAGATCTGGTTCCCCTGCCTTCCCAAGTATACCGGTGAATGTTCTTATGTTTAAAAAAGGAGTTTGTGATTACTAAGCCCATACTGGCACAGAAATCCAAGAGTTGTTTCCCGTTCCTGTTGGCCTCCATATCCTCTCCAAATTTACCCATAACCTTTTCATACCCTTCTGTTCGATTTCCAATCCTGGCGTTAAAATCACCCATGAGCAGAACACTATCCTTGTCCTTTACTCTAACAACTACATCACTGAGTGCCTCATAAAAACTATCCATCTTATCTTGATCTGTCCCTTCACAATGCGAATATACTGACACAATCCTAATTTTCTTGCTAGACACTGTCAAATCTATCCACATCAGTCGTTCGTTTACATACCTTATTGCAACTACGCTGGGTTCCATTTCTTTCCTGATGTAAAGCCCTACACCCCATTGTGCTATTCCTGCTTTGACTCCTGACAGGTAGACCTTGTATTCTCCCACTTCCTCTTCTTTCTCACCCCTTACCCGAATGTCACTAACAGCTAAAACGTCCAGCCCCATCTTACTTGCAGCCTCTGCCAGCTCTACCTTCTTCCCAGAGTAGCCCCCATTGATATTAATAGCTCCCCATCTCATTACCATTTGTTTGCCAAGTCGTATCTTAGGAGTCCCTGGTTTGTCAGTTAGAGGTGGGACTCTGTCACCTCCAAAGGTCCGAGGCATTTTGCTCTGATTATTGCCAGCATCATATTTAAAGTACCAGGGAAGCAGGTTGCTAGCCTTACTTGCCCCGAGTCCCATTGGGTTTTACCCCTAACGGCTGAGGGACTAACCGGTGGATTTGGTAGTCTTTGCCGTATAAGCACAAAGGTGACCACGACTCAGAATATGTCCGAGATGCCCAGCCTTATTCCAAAGCAACTGGTATCCCGACTGTCGGGACCACTTACTTGGCCACTCATACGTTGCCCGTGGTTCATGAACTAGGACATGACTACAGGAACCCACACCATGAACCACCTAGTGAATTAATTATTTATATAATATTGTCTTTGTATGACACACATCGATATATCCAATTGCATCATAGAATAGTGAATTAATTGTTTATATAATATTCTATGATGCAATTGGACATATCGATGTGTGTCATACAAAGACAATGATAATTGTAAATTCCTTTTATGATCAACGTTTGTCTTCCTTTGTTTCTACCTTTTGTTGGTTGGCTTTTGTAGACTGCGGACGCATATCAAACTGAGGTCTGTTAAGAAATTGTAATAATTTGTTAATTATTACTTGAAAATAGAGTTCATTATTATTATAAATATGAGTGAATAATTATTTGTAACTTTAATCCCTCTCTCAGTAAGCATTATCTGTGTTAATTGTTTCTTTCCGCTGCAAGGAGCACAGCCATTGATGATAGCGATTTGTATCGCGTTTTTGTCTGTGTTTTCCTTAGAAACAAATCAAATGTTTGCTTGATGAAGTCTAAATAGTGCTCAATACGAAAGTAAATTTTCTGTAAAGTTTAATAAGCAGTTAAAATACTTATTTGGTCTAACAATAGAAAGTGTCTATCAATTGCCTGCCGCCATCTTAACAATTGTCTCAGCGGCAAATTCAAATTACGCAACTCTGCAGACATAAATGCTGAACGTAATACAAATGTGTAAAAATAAATGTGCACCGGTGGTCCCGAACTCACTTGAATGAAAATGATTCGAATCAGATTGGTTCTTAAGAAACAGTGCTCACAGCATGATCCTTATAAGAAACTTTTCTAGCTGATGTATGGAGCCGAAATTAATTACGCACGAGTTGCGAAGAATATTATTTCAGGTAACATACGTCAGTGTTGTGCGCCGCTGATATTCGGTGGTTTTAATGATCATTTTGCTGAAGATAACTGCTTCCATCTTATTCAATAGTTGTATTGAATCTGTTGTATGAACTGTGATTTAGTGACACTAACAGCCCGCATCTCGTGGTCGTGCGGTAGCGTTCTCGCTTCCCACGCCCGGGTTCCCGGGTTCGATTCCCGTCGGGGTCAGGGATTTTCTCTGCCTCGTGATGGCTGGGTGTTGTGTGCTGTCCTTAGGTTAGGTTAGGTTTAAGCCCTGTTTATATGGTCTCCGAAGACGGTTGGAGGGAGTGCCGTTGCCACAACTGACCTTTCATTGCCGCGCTTATGCTGACGATGTGATGCTGGTGGCACGGACAGGCGAAGAAGTACGTACGGCGTTGGCATGGATACAGCGATACGGGATGGCGGCAGGAAGCGTGCTTAATCTACAAAAATCACGCTGCATGAATGTCGGTCGAGGATTACAACCGGGGGAGGAAGGGCCGCTCATCTTAGTTAAGACCGTAAAATGCCTAGGTATTACGTTCCACACGGATGTGCAGCGGACAGCAGCGGATAACTACCGACGCATATTAAAGCTGATGCGGACAATGCTGCTGTTACAGACACTAAGAGCGTTGGATATGATTCAGAGGGTGACCTATGTTAACGTATACCTAGCACCGAGACTCACTCACGTAGCGCATGTCCTGCCTTTAACGCGCACAATGGCATCACGCATACAAGCAACTTTCGGAACCTACGTGAGTGTGGGACACCTGTTTAAGATCCGATACACAACGCTTACGCTACCACCTGGAGAGGGTGGACTTGGTCTAGTGAACGTATATGAAAAGGCACGGGCGTTATTCGTCAGTACGATTTTCCGACAGTGGCGCGGCCAATTTCGCAATATCTCGGGTGCGTTGGCCGATGTACTAGCGCCCACTTCAATGCTGCCCCCAGTCGATGTGGGCCATATTTCACCGAAGCTGTCACACTTCAAGTCTTTTTTTTTGGAGCTTAGCTATGTCAGAGATTCCTTCCCAACAACACGACTACCGACGACGCGAGACGTATACCATCTCTTACTGCGCCGGTGTCCCAGGAATACCCTGGAAAAGAAGTACCCAGACAAGAACTGGCGACAGATCTGGCGCGTTATACGGAACGTTTACCTCCCAACGTCGGTACGCTCAACATTGTATGTGGTGATAAATAGGAAGTTCGCAACGAATCAACGGCGGCACGCGATTCATTTGGCAGACACTCCACTATGTTTAGGCTGCGCAACAGTGGACACTGATGAACATCGTTTAGCATGTAGTGGGACGGCTCCAGTGTGGCAGTTGACACAACAGATATTGGCGTTCCTGTTACGCTCCGCCCCTCACACAATTTCATCAGACACACTTTTTTTCCCCCAAGAATCTTATTTCCCGGTCCAAAAAACCAATGCAGTGACATGGGTGCGGGGAATGGTGGTGGGCTACGTGTATAACGAATCGGAAAAGGACAAAATTGATTTTTGGCATTTTCTCTTGGATGGGCACACGAAGCTGCAACAGCATAAGAAATATAGGCAAGACTTCGCTAATTACTTGCGACTTACATTTACCGACCCGCCGGCCAGATGGGGTGTGACGGGTGAGAGATGAGATAGACGAAGAAGCCGAGATTGACATCGATCACACTTACGGACCCTTAGTTAATTTCGAGAAGACGACCCAGTCTTACACCAACGTCTGGAGAACGAGTCGATAGATGGCTCTCTTGCTCTATCGAACGTCGGGTCGTGAGCAGGTGTCGCCCCCGACACGAATTTCATTTCATTGCTACAGGAGCATGTTTCTTTTGTATTTGTACTATCCGCAATGTCTTCATGTCTTTCATTTGAGCATTTTCAGTTTTATTTATTTCCTTAATTAATTAATTTTCTAATTAGCCACTTTTGTCAACATATGGAATTTGTAGACACTATTTATGCGATAGTACAACAACATGTATGTCAGCAAAGGTGGTAAGCCTGACATAAAAAAAAAGTGGCAGATTAAAAAAAAAAAAAGTTGGTAGAACGGTGGACTGTAAAAAAAAAAAAAGTAGTTCTAAGTTCTAGGGGACTGCTGACCATAGATGTTAAGTCCCATAGTGCTCAGAGCCATTTTTTTAGTGACACTAACACAACTTACAGACAACACTTTAACACGACGTTAACTCGGAGTTCTTTAGCAACTTGACCAATTCTTTAGCCGAGAGCAAAATTATTTAGTAATTACTCAATGTAATAAAATAAGATTATCATTTCCATTTACAAATTAGTTAAATACCAAACCACTGAATAACACAGCGAACGCCACACTCTCGAGTCACTGACGCAGCCTGTTATCAGAGGATACCGTTTGTCTATCCGATATGTGATAAACGTAAAGATTTCCGACGTGTTAAAAGCAGAATAGGGAACTCAAATTCCAGGAATAATCTCTTAAAAGTATTAAATCTGGCAGTTCTCTTGTTCTAGCTAAACTGAGGGTGCCTCGGTGACTCAGTGGCTGAGACCCAAAGATCTCAGGTTCGATCTCTCGTCGGTTCATGGACTTTAATCTACCACTTATCAGTTATTTCGCCTCTGAAAATGTTTGTTAACGGAAAAAATGTGAGTTACTCCGTGTTTCAGAGTCCACCTTAGCCTGTAGGCACTTCCACAGTTGGATATTAATTTCTACGGTTGGAGGAAGCCAAGAGCATACTACCTCCAAAAGAGCCATGCTAGTAAAACATTGTAATGTTAAAACCACCTTCGGCTTTATAGCAGATGCACTTACTAGTTAAAAAGACACTATTAGAGGAGGAAGACAGGAATATCGCTGAAATTTCGAAAATAAGTCTCCGTTTTAACAGAGACTACGGTTTCAAACTTCCATCCTCTTGTTCTCTATTTTCCGAGTAGTCAGACAGCCTAGTATGTAACATACAGAAGCAAATCAATGAGATCATGACTGACATGTGGTGAACAGAGTGTGTTATTGCCTCGCAGTGCAAAAAAATAAAGCGACCATAGAACAAATTTTAATAGCGATTAGAATTTACTGGCGGAGAGGGCGACAGAATCTGCTCGCAAAATGTCATAGTACTTTATCCCAGTTGTTGGAAGACTGAAGCGATGTCACTGGGAACAGGATATGAGTTTCCGCCCCAAAGAAGACGAATAGACGGATGCGATGTGACGACAACAAGTATTTCATTGGCGATATGGATATATATGAGACACGCCAGTAATTTCTACGATTCTTTTATTTCTAGAAGTCTGAAATACATTCATAACTTTCGTTCATGTACTGAATTTGAAACCTAGCAAACAAGCTGCAAAAGGAGTCAAGAAAAAGTAATTCACGTTGTAATATATTAAAAAGAATATAAATTAATAATTAATTGATTGAATTTTAGTAACTGAATACGAATTGAATTTGTTTAAAAATGTCTGCTTGTACATCGGGCTTCCTTACAATTTGGTGAAGAAGCAGGCAGCTAAAGGACTCCGTGGGCACTGGCGCTTGTCGTAGTTACACAAAAATTCACTCCACACGCTTCCATAAATAAAAATTGCTTATATTGGTTTTCTATATTGTATTATTCACTCACATTTAAATACACTTAAACTGCAGTACTTTTGCTCTACAAATGCACATCCTTCTCTTACGACAAAAAACCTCAGCCGTGTTCTACTACTAAAAACAAAAATAGTATATCAAAAGATGAATGTGAAAACATTAATTCGTTGGTTTGCGCTTTCCTAATTAATGCCTCCGCCGACTTTTTAGTTTCAATCGGTATTTTATCCTTGTTTGTTCTTAAAATACTAACTTAGCGGCATCCTGAGGGGTCTTACATTATGTTCCTGTACAACATGTGTGATGAGTGCACACTAAGTGAAATCTTCATGTAACAGCGATAAGGTTAAGACATACATTCCGTTGCATTACACTGTGAAAAATACTGACAAAACTACAATTTGTGAGCGGTATGGCCGATCAAAGGTGCCACAAAATCTGTAAGTGTTCTTAGACGTTTGGGGACACGCTCCACGTACCCCAGTACATGAGCGTACGCTCTTCTCATCTCCGAACTTTTGGACGTCGACCGTCAAAACGACGATGTTTCCACAGTGGTTTAGTCGAGAGATGAAAAATCTTTATTGCACAGATACTGAATCATCATATGATTGCACTAATCAAAACGCAGGATACAAATCATGATGGCACTAGTAGTCATTAAACGGAGGTAAGAAAATATACGCGAAACTTGCAACCTCTCTTTCCCCTACTGCAGATGCCGGTAACAGTTCCAGCACCACTGGTTTATTTCTTGAAAACCAAAGTGACGACGAGTTTCAACCACGTGAATTCGTATAAAGGTTGAGTTACACCGGAAATCTTACTTTGACTGGAGTTTCCTCGAATTATTCCCTTGTCTTGGTATAGATTCTTCCCTGATCGTTTGTCTGTAAATGTGGATTGTCGCATTTTTAATTCCCAAATGAAGTCATGACAATAATGCCGTCAGATTACTTCTGCTACACTAACATAACATATTAGGCACAAATCTGTAAAGAATTTAATACAAATTCTTCGTACTATTAATGCGGAAGTACGGTGTTCTATGACGCGCTGTGACTGACAATAGCTTGAACTCTTATTTATACCTTACAATGTGTAACTTCGGTTACATCAGACATCTTCGTAATTTATTAATATATTCAGTTATTTATTAATTTAATTCTGAACATTCAAACAAAGTATATCACTGAGAATCTAATGATTAAACAATCCCACCCTTAAGCCCGGGATGTATTCAGTTCATCTTATACGTGTAAAATGCTGTGTTAACAAACTCGCGCCTCCCATCTAGCTCTGAGGCGCTCTCGCGATCACAGCAGCAGGGGGGCGCTTGGGATACAGACACACCTATCTCAGCTGTCAGTGGAATCGACAGCTCGGCACCCTATCTGCCGGCAGCGAGGGCCGACACTCCAGCGTTGGACGAGCCTAGATACCTGCGCTATATGCACCAGCAGCATCAGTTCAGTTATTTTACGGCCGGCCCGTGTGGCCGAGCGTTTCTAGGCGCTTCAGTCTGGAACCGCGCGACCGCTACGGTCGCAGGTCCGAATCCTGCCTCGGGCATGGATGTGTGTGATGTCATTAGGTAGTTAAGTTTAAGTAGTTCTAAGTTCTAGGGGACTGATGACCTCAGATGTTAAGTCCCTTAGTGCTCAGAGCTATGAGTTATTTTACTGCCGAAAAAATAAGGCTGTTATGGTCCGTTTTCAAGAAATGTAGTCGAACAGATTCACAAAACTGTACGCCTCTATCGGAGATGTCAGGCTGTTGTAAAATTTTTGGACCCGATTTATGCTCAATTATTACGATATTTGTAGAGATTGAAATTGTCCTGTGTAATAATCAACATTGATTCTGCAACGAGGCATCGTGTGGACGCACGCATATACTTACTAGAGACCGAAAATATTCTCTGTACGAATCAAAATAGAATCTACAGCGAGCGAACTTGTGAAATCCAGATCGCTTTGTTCATCCACAAGACTCAGAAGGCAGTTAAGATTGACGCCAGGTCTGTAGACTTCCGGAAGGCGTTCGATACAGTTCCGAACTGTCGCCTGATGAACAAACTGCAAGAGTACGGAAAACCAGATCAGCTTTTTCACTGGATTTCAGTTTCTAGCCTACATAACACGACACGCCATTCTTAACGGAGAACAATCTTGAGGCGTAAATGAGATTTTGAGTGTACTCCAAGGGAGCGCTGTAGGACCGTTAACATTCAAAATACGTACAAATGGGTTAATGGATAATGTCAGAAGTTCGACATGATGTTGTTTTATATAGAGAAGTCGCAACGCTAAAATTTGTAGCAAATTGCATAAAGACCTGGAGAAGATCGACGCTTGGTGAAAGAACTGGCAGTTGACGTTCAACATAAATAAGTGTAAGGCAGTGCGCATACGCGGAAAGATCCTTTGTTATATGATTAAATGATTCCAAATAAACACCGGGTGCAGAAACGGCCATCACATATCTGCGAGCATATGGAGCGATTTAACGTAAAACGAGCACATAAAACTAAACGTGAAAAGGTAGATGGGAGACTGAGATTCGGTGGAAGTGTATTTCATCCATGAAGAAGATATCTTACAAAAGGCCTCGTTTAGCAGATACTTAAGTATTGCTCAGCACCCTGGGACCCTTACCACATGAGACTGATATATGGAATATAGAAGATCAAAAGAAGAACTGCGAGATCTGTCACAGGTTCGTTTACTAAGGGCATTTTCAATGGGCAGATTATTCAAGAGAGGCGTTGTATCTGACGATTTTGTTTCCTATTTTAATTCCGAGACATTGTGTTCCTAGAAGACTGAACGAAACCATTGCTGCCCCCTACGTATAGCTTCCGAAAAGTCCATGAAGTTATACCTGCAAACGATTGAGATCACACGGAGGTTTACCAAAAACCATCGTTTCCACCTATCATTTGCGAAGAGAAAAACAAAGTGGTTATGTTGCAGTGGTACCAGAAGTTCCTTCATCCATGCTCCATAAGGTACTTGCAGATTATAGATGGAGAAACGTCACACACAGAAACGTCACAAAATCTTAAATGTTACTACTGCTTCTTTGTGTGCTAGAAAGCTGTGTCAAGTAACACTAACTTCCTTAACATAAGTCCTTATAATCATTTGATTAAAATTATTTTTGCATTTGATTATGACACTCGGTTAGATCAGATTAAGTGGTGATAGAAGAGTAAGACTCTGGAAAAAATCAGACTATGAAAATTACGGCAGACAATAGCAAGTAACTGGTGTGACAACCTAGTAAAGAATCTGTGCTGGTAGGTCCACACCTACCTTCTTTCTTGGGTTCGTTTGGCGTGCAAGCACAACACTTCCTAGCTTAAAATCTAAAAATGGCTCTGAGCACAATGGGACTTAACTGCTGAGGTCATCAGTCCCCTAGAACTTAGAACTACTTAAACCTAGCAAACCTAAGGACATCACACACAACCATGCCCTAGGCAGGATTCGAACCTGCGACCGTAGCGGTCGCGCGGTTCCAGACTGAAGCGCCTAGAACAGCTCGGCCACACCAGCCGGCAGCTTAAAAACGTTTCGTTAAAGACACAAGGTACATTGGCCTGGGAAGCTGGTATCTCACACAACGTGTCTTTGCCTTTCTGTCAAGCGGAATAGCATTAGTTGCTCATTCCTGAAACAGGAGCAGTCACTTATTATCCCATTGAGAAGAACAGCGATACACTAACGATACTAGCAGTTGGTTAAGCACTTGTCGGGCGGTCTGTTTGTACTACTGGAAAGCATTCATCCGTCGCTTTGTGCTTTATGCGGAATGCAATTACAGTACCGTGGAGAACGCTGAGAGCCATGGTTCAGAGCTGCTAATTACGGAAACACTGTCTTGCAAATACTGCTCATTAAGAAGAAAGGACCTAGCTGTACAGTGTAATTTGTCAGACTCAAAGGTGACCAGACGTTTCTTAATAGCTGAGATACATATACACTCCTGGAAATGGAAAAAAGAACACATTGACACCGGTGTGTCAGACCCACCATACTTGCTCCGGACACTGCGAGAGGGCTGTACAAGCAATGATCACACGCACGGCACAGCGGACACACCAGGAACAGCGGTGTTGGCCGTCGAATGGCGCTAGCTGCGCAGCATTTGTGCACCGCCGCCGTCAGTGATGATGATGTTTGGTTTGTGGGGCGCTCAACTGCGTGATTATCAGCGCCCGTACAATTTCCCAACCTTTGCTCAGTCCAATTTCGCCACTTTCCTGGATGATGATGAAATAATGAGGACAACACAAACACCCAGTCATCTCGAGGCAGGTGAAAATCCCTGACCCCGCCGGGAATCGAACCCGGGACCCCGTGCTCGGGAAGCGAGAACGCTACCGCGAGACCACGAGCGGCGGACGCCGCCGTCAGTGTCAGCCAGTTTGCCGTGGCATACGGAGCTCCATCGCAGTCTTTAACACTGGTAGCATGCAGCGACAGCGTGGACGTGAACCGTATGTGCAGTTGACGGACTTTGAGCGAGGGCGTATAGTGGGCATGCGGGAGGCCGGGTGGACGTGCGGCCGAATTGCTCAACACGTGGGGCGTGAGGTCTCCACAGTACATCGATGTTGTCGCCAGTGGTCGGCGGAAGGTGCACGTGCCCGTCGACCTGGGACCGGACCGCAGCGACGCACGGATGCACGCCAAGACCGTAGGATCCTACGCAGTGCCGTAGGGGACCGCACCGCCACTTCCCAGCAAATTAGGGACACTGTTGCTCCTGGGGTATCAGCGAGGACCATTCGCAACCGTCTCCATGAAGCTGGGCTACGGTCCCGCACACCGTTAGGCCGTCTTCCGCTCACGCCCCAACATCGTGCAGCCCGCCTCCAGTGGTGTCTCGACAGGCGTGAATGGAGGGACGAATGGAGACGTGTCGTCTTCAGCGATGAGAGTCGCTTCTGCCTTGGTGCCAATGATGGTCGTATGCGTGTTTGGCGCCGTGCAGGTGAGCGCCACAATCAGGACTGCATACGACCGAGGCACACAGGGCCAACACCCGGCATCATGGTGTGGGGAGCGATCTCCTACACTGGCCGTACACCACTGGTGATCGTCGAGGGGACACTGAATAGTGCACGGTACATCCAAACCGTCATCGAACCCATCGTTCTACCATTCCTAGACCGGCAAGGGAACTTGCTGTTCCAACAGGACAATGCACGTCCGCATGTATCCCGTGCCACCCAACGTGCTCTAGAAGGTGTAAGTCAACTACCCTGGCCAGCAAGATCTCCGGATCTGTCCCCCATTGAGCATGTTTGGGACTGGATGAAGCGTCGTCTCACGCGGTCTGCACGTCCAGCACGAACGCTGGTCCAACTGAGGCGCCAGGTGGAAATGGCATGGCAAGCCGTTCCACAGGACTACATCCAGCATCTCTACGATCGTCTCCATGGGAGAATAGCAGCCTGCATTGCTGCGAAAGGTGAATATACACTGTACTAGTGCCGACATTGTGCATGATCTGTTGCCTGTGTCTATGTGCCTGTGGTTCTGTCAGTGTGATCATGTGATGTATCTGACCCCAGGAATGTGTCAATAAAGTTTCCCCTTCCTGGGACAATGAATTCACGGTGTTCTTATTTCAATTTCCAGGAGTGTAGTTTAGTTCTCGGTCTGTTTTCACATGATCACAGAGCGTAATCACAAACATGGAGTAACTGCAGAATTCGTTGACAAATTTACAGTTGTAGCTTGCGTATTGCAAGTTATATAGTTATTTTCGTTCATGTACTAATAATCAGTCATAGGTTGCTACCCTCCGTGTGCATCAAGAGTCCTTGATCTCATATGTCACTGAGCAGAGAGCGCGTTCATTCTGGTCTCGATCCACACTCACCACTCAGCAGAGAATAGTTAATAGTTCAGTAACAGAAGGGGACAGGAATACGCCCATTATAAGCCTGCATATATGTAGCACTTGCTGATATCACTAATGTGTTTTGGAACGGTTCTAGGCGCTTCTAGTCCGGAACCACCCGGCTGCCACGGTCGTGGGTTCTAATCATGGCTCGGGTATGGATACGTGTGATGTCCTTAGGTTAGTTAGGTTTAAGTAGTTCTAAGTCTAGGTTTCTAAGTCATGTTTATATGCCAACTAGCTCTGCAGATGACGAAGAAATTGATGAAGTGTATGATGAGATAAAAGAAATTATTCAGATAGTGAAGGGAGACGAAAATTTAATAGTCATGGGTGACTGGAATTCGAGAGTAGGAAAAGGGAGAGAAGGAAACATAGTGGGTGAATATGGATTGGGGGACAGAAATGAAAGAGGAAGCTGCCTGGTAGAATTTTGCACAGAGCATAACTTAATCATAGCTAACACTTGGTTCAAGAATCATATAAGAAGGTTGTATACATGGAAGAATCTTGGAGATACTAGAAGGTATCAGGTAGATTATATAATGGTAAGGCAGAGATTTAGGAACCAGGTTTTAAATTGTAAGACATTTCCAGGGGCAGATGTGGACTCTGACCACAACCTATTGGTTATGAACTGTAGATTAAAACTGAAGAAACTGCAAAAAGGTGGGAATTTAAGGAGATTGGACCTGGATAAACTGAAAGAACCAGAGGTTGTACAGAGTTTCAGGAAGAGCATAAGGGACTGACAGGAATGGGGGAAAGAAATACAGTAGAAGAAGAATGGGTAGCTCTGAGGGATGAAGTAGAGAAGGCAGCGGAGCATCAAGTACGTAAAAATACGAGGGATAGTAGAAATCCTTGGGTAACAGAAGAAATATTGAATTTAACTGATGAAAGGAGAAAATATAAAAACGCAGTAAATAAAGCAGGCAGAAAGGGAATACAAACGTCTCAAAAATGAGATCGACAGGAAGTGCAAAATAGCTAAGCAGGGATGGCTAGAGGACAAATGTAAGGATGTAGAGGCTTATCTCGCTAGGGGTAAGATAGATACTGCCTACAGGAAAATTAAAGAGACCTTTGGAGAAAAGAGAGCCACTTGTATGAATATCAAGAGCTCAGATGGAAATCCAGTTCCAAGCAAAGAAGAGAAAGCAGAAAGGTGGAAGGAGTATATAGAGGGTCTATACAAGGGCGATGTACTTGAGGACAAGAGGATGTAGATGCAGATGAAATGGGAAATACGATACTGCGTGAAGAGTTTGACAGAGCACTGAAAGACCTGAGTCGAAACAAGGCCCCCGGAGTAGATAACATTCATTGGAACTACTGACGGCCTTGGGAGAGCCAGTCCTGACAAAACTCTACCATCTGGTGAGCGAGATGTATGAGACAGGCGAAATACCCTCAGACTTCAAGAAGAATATAATAATTCCAATCCCAAAGAAAGCATGTGTTGACAGATGTGAAAATTACCGAACTATCAGTTTAATAATTCGCAGCTGCAAAATACTAACGCGAATTCTTTACAGACGAATGGAAAAACTGGTAGAAGCCCACCTCGGGGAAGATCAGTTCGGATTCCTCAAAAATGTTGGAACACGTGAGGCAATACTGACATTACGACTTATCTTAGAAAATAGATTAAGGAAAGGCAAACCTACATTTCTAGCATTTGTAGACTTTGAGAAAGCTTTTGACAATGTTGACTGGAATACTCTCTTTCAAATTCTAAAGGTGGTAGGGGTAAAATACAGGGAGCGAAAGGCTATTTACAATATGTACAGAAACCAGATGGCAGTTATAAGAGTCGAGGGACATGGAAGGGAAGCAGTGGTTCGGAAGGGAGTAAAACAGGGTTGTAGCCTCTCCCCGATGTTATTCAATCTGTATATTGAGCAAGCAGTAAAGGAAACAAAAGAAAAATTCGGTGTAGGTATTAAAGTCCATGGAGAAGAAATAAAAACTTTGAGGTTCGCCGATGACATTGTTATTCTGTCAGAGACAGCAAAGGACTTGGAAGAGCAGTTGAACGGAATGAACGGTGTCTTGAAAGGAGGACATAAAATGAACATCAACAAAAGCAAAACGAGGATAATGGAATGTAGTCGAATTAAGTCGGGTGATGCTGAGGGAATTAGATTAGGAAATGAGACACTTAAAGTAGTAAAGGAGTTTTGCTATTTGGGGAGCAAAATAACTGATGATGGTCGAAGTAGAGAGGATATAAAATGTAGACTGGCAATGGCAAGGAAAGCGTTTCTGAAGAAGAGAAATTTGTTAACATCGAGTATAGATTTAAGTGTCAGGAAGTCATTTCTGAAAGTATTTGTATGGAGTGTATCCATGTATGGAAGTGAAATATGGACGATAAACAGTTTAGACAAGAAGAGAATAGAAGCTTTCGAAATGTGGTGCTACAGAAGAATGCTGAAGATTAGATGGGTAGATCATTTAACTAATGAGGAGGTATTGAATAGAATTGGGGAGAAGTTTGTGGCACAACTTGACAAGAAGAAGGGACCGGTTGGTAGGACATGTTCTGAGGCATCAAGGGATCACTAAATTAGCATTGGAGGGCAGCGTGGAGGGTAAAAGTCGTAGAGGGAGACCAAGAGATGAATACACTAAGCAGATTCAGAAGGATGTAGGTTGCAGTAAGTACTGGGAAATGAAGAAGCTTGCACAGGATAGAGTAGCATGGAGAGCTGCATCAAACCAGTCTCAGGACTGAAGACAACAACAACAACAAGTCTAGGGGACTGATGACTTCAGATGTAAAGTCCCATAGTGCTTAGAGCCACTAATATGTTTTGGGTATAAATAATCAAAAGCTTGTAATTCAAATATTATGAGCAAAATATTATTTTAAAATAAACACACACACAGAAAGAGAGAGAGAGAGAGAGAGATTACCGAAGTCACCTTGTGGCGATTTAGGGAGATGACCTCACATCGAGCGATAAGGTTCCCAGTACGAGCTAGTTGGAGATGTGTACTCTGCTATCACTGAATCCAAGCCTGGTAGTTTTACCTCGACGCCCCTCAGCAAAGTGAAGTTCTATGCAGAGAACTACTCTAATATAATGTGATCCATGGAGGAAGCGTTGTATACTTTTCGAGAGGCATTCTTTGTGATTTGAGAATATCACTGTAGGTTAGTCTCTTTAATTTCTTTCCGTAAGCTTAGTCACTGTCTTTTGACCAATTATAGTGAATACAGGTTTATCGTTCGTAACCGGATGCGACGCCCAATAACACATATGGGAACAAGTTCTTACAGAAAAATCACCGGTTAGAAAAGAACACAGGCAGTATGCTCTTAGACTTTCATGTCTAATTTTTGGTTAATGATCGTTAATTGAAATTAAATTTAGCTATCCAAAAATACAGTAAACTTAAATAGAACGAAGTAAGATTCAATCAGAAACCGAAGTCGTTACGAATCGAAACGGAAGAATCAGTTTTCAAATATACATTAAAGGAAGGAGATGCACATTATGTGAGACGGGAGTACTATCGCTGAGTACTTATGAAGGCAAAACAATACACGTGTAGCAGTACCTAGCCTTTGTATGCAAAACTGAACTCAACTTCAATGGATACGGAAAACTATCGTCAATTCCTGTAATCTGCTAATCGTAAAAATGTGGTTTTTAATATTTTTATGTGCGTTGAGAACAAGAATATAAGACATTGTACTATGTTACAAGAATTAACTTTAAGAATAATATTAAAATTCTTGATTATTAAAAAGCATTATGTTCTTATTTAGTGAAAAATACAATGCAAATCACCGCGGCCGTGCAGTACTAGCGGAAAATACAACGCAAATCTCCACGGCCGCGCAGTACTTCAAAGCATTTCTCGCCGGAGCATTTTAGGAATTCCTTTCACTGGGAGATTTCTTTGATGTAGAATGGAGCATCGGCTGATTGTCTGGAGCAATCCTGTGGCGGGGTATTAAAAGTCAGTCATCTCCGTTAAAGCCATCTTCTTCATAATCTGAGAACGGCACTTCCTTTGAGTAGTCGCTTAGTTTCTCTCAAACTGCCTTTTCGAGAGCTGGTAAGGTACTAAGCAATGTGAAAGATATGGACGTGAACATATGACGATGTACCTAAAACAATGGAATACCTCTGTTAATTTGGAAAATTAAGATAGAACGCCTGCCAACGCCAGGTCACCACTTCGTCTACAATTTCCTAATAAAATATAGGATACAAGAACTGTCATTCCAGACTGAAAGATGGCGTAAGTCATTCGCATTAAAACCCACGGGAAATTTATAGACAGTGCTCTTAGTTACTGGCGCGTAACTCTGCTAAGCTGCGACTCAAAGATTGTAGAAATGATAATAAAAAACGGATTTCAGAGATTATATATACACCATGACTTGGTTTCCTGAATGACTTAATTTTTTGGAAAGGCTACGATAGAGACGCTTTTTTAAGCCTTAGGTTATCGATAGTAAAACTCGAACCAACGCAAATGGGTTACTAGTAATTTACCGACATAGTTACATTATAGAATAACACACCTGGGTTAGGCACATAAGTGTTGATATAGTGATCATTGGTACAATAATAGCTAGCCACTTCAATGTTTTAGTTGTTTTTTCTCTGCGTCTAACGGTCGTCCTGCAGACACATCACGTAATTTACTGCCTGATGTTTTCTGCACGTTCGTAACAGTAGCACAAAGTGGACTACATCTGTCAGTACAACCTAACTACACTCCTGGAAATTGAAATAAGAACACCGTGAATTCATTGTCCCAGGAAGGGGAAACTTTATTGACACATTCCTGGGGTCAGATACATCACATGAGCACACTGACAGAACCACAGGCACATAGACACAGGCAACAAAGCATGCACAATGTCGGCACTAGTACAGTGTATATCCACCCTTCGCAGCAATGAAGGCTGCTATTCTCCCATGGAGACGATCGTAGAGATGCTGGATGTAGTCCTGTGGAACGGCTTGCCATGCCATTTCCACCTGGCGCCTCAGTTGGACCAGCGTTCGTGCTGGACGTGCAGACCGCGTGAGACGACGCTTCATCCAGTCCCAAACATGCTCAATGGGGGACAGATCCGGAGATCTTGCTGGCCAGGGTAGTTGACTTACACCTCCTAGAGCACGTTGGGTGGCACGGGATACATGCGGACGTGCATTGTCCTGTTGGAACAGCAAGTTCCCTTGCCGGTCTAGGAATGGTAGAACGATGGGTTCGATGACGGTTTGGATGTACCGTGCACTATTCAGTGTCCCCTCGACGATCACCAGTGGTGTACGGCCAGTGCAGGAGATCGCTCCCCACACCATGATGCCGGGTGTTGGCCCTGTGTGCCTCGGTCGTATGCAGTCCTGATTGTGGCGCTCACCTGCACGGCGCCAAACACGCATACGACCATCATTGGCACCAAGGCAGAAGCGACTCTCATCGCTGAAGACGACACGTCTCCATTCGTCCCTCCATTCACGCCTGTCGAGACACCACTGGAGGCGGGCTGCACGATGTTGGGGCGTGAGCGGAAGACGGCCTAACGGTGTGCGGGACCGTAGCCCAGCTTCATGGAGACGGTTGCGAATGGTCCTCGCCGATACCCCAGGAGCAACAGTGTCCCTAATTTTCTGGGAAGTGGCGGTGCGGTCCCCTACGGCACTGCGTAGGATCCTACGGTCTTGGCGTGCATCCGTGCGTCGCTGCGGTCCGGTCCCAGGTCGACGGGCACGTGCACCTTCCGCCGACCACTGGCGACAACATCGATGTACTGTGGAGACCTCACGCCCCACGTGTTGAGCAATTCGACGGTACGTCCACCCGGCCTCCCGCATGCCCACTATACGCCCTCGCTCAAAGTCCGTCAACTGCACATACGGTTCACGTCCACGCTGTCGCGGCATGCTACCAGTGTTAAAGACTGCGATGGAGCTCCATATGCCACGGCAAACTGGCTGACACTGACGGCGGCGGTGCACAAATGCTGCGCAGCTAGCGCCATTCGACGGCCAACACCGCGGTTCCTGGTGTGTCCGCTGTGCCGTGCGTGTGATCATTGCTTGTACAGCCCTCTCGCAGTGTCCGGAGCAAGTATGGTGGGTCTGACACACCGGTGTCAATGTGTTCTTTTTTCCGTTTCCAGGAGTGTATTATGCGTCCACGCATCTCCATTTCAACACCTGACCGGCTCTCTAGCAGTAATGGCTTGTTCTTGGCACGTGTACTTGCAGATACCAAACACCCTAAAAACATACTATTCCTAATAGCTATAATTATTAGTTTGCAAAGGAAGTAACTACTAATATAATGATTTGCAGAGTACCCATGTAGAGGTGGCGCAGTAGTTGGCACACTGGACTCGCATTCAGGACGACGACGATTCAAACCCGCGTCCGGCCGTTCTGATTTAGGTTTTACGTGATTCGCCTAAATCGTTTCAGGCAAATTCCGGGATGGTTCCTTTGAAAGGGCACGGCCGACTTCCTTCCCCATCCTTCCCTAATCCGATGGGACGGATGACCTCGCTGTGGTCCCCTCCCCAAATCAATCAATCCTCCTTAATCCTAACATATGGCGATGGCAATACGCTGTCCTCAGCCACCTATAAAAATATCTGCACTTAGTCTCCTAACACCCTGTATATTTACTTCACATAGTCAGTAAACTGTGGGTGCACCGAATAGCAGTTCATTTTGCGAACAAGCTGCTGCGACTGTTCTCGCATACATGACAGGCCAACAAGCGGCAAAATAGTCCAGCAGGCCGTAAGAGAACGAGAAGAGATATCTTCCACGGAGATACCTTCAGTGTAACCTCATATATTTCTCATATTTGTTGATGAACTTTCAAGACGTTCTAAATCGAAACGTTATGTTTCTGCAGTATGCTGCTTACACAGAGAATAGACGGCCTACTAAAATGGACCTTTCACCGAGTAAATTATTCTCATAGCTGGAGGTAAATAAACAAACAATATCAGTGACTATGTTTATCACACACCTGTTATCACACGTACTAAAGAGACACGAATTTCAAGTCCAGACTGTGGTCGAATATCTCGGTATTTCCAATGACAACAGGCCCCTATTGAATGGTAGAGCACTTGCCCGCAAAAGGCAAAGGTCCCGAGTTCGAGTCTCGGTCGGGCACACAGTTTTAATCTGCCAGGAAGTTTCATATCAGCGCACACTCCGCTGCAGAGTGAAAATCTCATTCTAGAACCTGGATTCATCCGAAAAAATTACGTTTTGCCATTCGTGCACAAAGGTTCGTCGTTGAGTACACCATCGCAGACGCTCCTGTCTGTAATGCAGCGTGAAGGGCAACCGCAGCCATGGTCTCCGAGCTGATAGTCCATGCGGCTGCAAACGTCGTCGAACTGTTCGTGCAGATGGTTGTTGTCTTGCAAACGTCCCCATCTGTTGACTCAGGGATCGAGACGTGGCTGCACGATCCGTTACAGCCATCCAGATAAGATGCCTGTCATCTCGACTGCTAGTGATACGAGTCCGTTGGGATCCAGCACGGCGTTCCGTATTACCCTCCTGAACCCACCGATTCCATATTCTGGTAACAGTCATCTCCTCCTTACACGAGGCATTACAACAACGTTTCACCAGGCAACGCCGGTCAACTGCTGTTTGTGTATAAGAAATCGGTTGGAAACATTCCTCATGTCAGCAGGCTGCAGGTGTCGCCACCGGCGCCAACCTTATGTGAATGCTCTGAAAAGCTAATCATTTGCATATCACAGCATCTTCTTCCTGTCGGTTATATTTCGCGTCTGTAGCACGTCATCTTCGTGGTGTAGCAATTTTAATGGCCAATAGTGTAATTCAAAGTCGGTTGCCCGGTGTCGGCGGATAAATACGATATTGCAGTGCCTATATTATTCCGAATTGCGATGCAAGTTCCTTCGGAACGACTACCGCCGTTACGAAATACACTGCCCGCACGCGCGGGACCACGATTTGTGGCCGCGCTTTTCCCGCGTCGCACATGCGAAGTCCGTGGCCCGTCTCCTTGCCAGGGGGCATTGGATGTAGTCGTCCTCTACGATTCGTCTGACATGACATTATAGCCCTACCCCCTGGCGCCCGCGATTCTCTAGCGATCCAGAGCAGCCGGCCGTGGTGGCCAAGTGGTTAAAGGCGCTACAGTCTGGAACCGCGCGACCGCTACGGTCGCAGGTTCGAATCATGCCTCGGGCATGGATGTGTGTGATGTCCTTAGGTTAGTTAGGTTTACTTAGTTCTATGTTCTAGGCGACTGATGACCTTAGAAGTTAAGTCGCATAGTGCTCAGAGCCATTTTTGATCCAGAGCATATATTGGCGAACCGTTGCAACAACACGTCATTAAGCACGTGAAGATGACTGTCAGCTGTCTTGTTGAAATATGTATTGTGCAGTTTTCACAACATTATCCGACGCGAAGCCCGTGAACCGCTGAAGAATGTTTTGAAATGCTTGTGCGCCGTGCGTCGAAATCTTCCGCAAAGTTGGTATTTTTCGACTTTTTGCCATTCTGGCGGAATCGCTGGTTGTGTAGAATCTCGTTGCCAGCGAGGCTTGTGGTGCGAATGTGGTCCGCGAGGCAGCGTGGCTCGGGCAGCGAAGGAGTCTAGAGTTAGAAGCGGCACGAGGAAGTAGGCGAGCGGGACCCTGTGCTGGGAGCAGGCCACGTATTTGCCCGAGAATGACTTGGCCGCACCTGGACTGACAGCGCAGCCTGGTTTAAGTCGGGAGCCGTTGTTTGAGAAGCTGTAATTTGGAAAGGAGCTCCCTTTTTGCATGCAAGAACGCCTCGGTTGCACAATGCTGATGTTGTCCCAAGGAGATCGGCGGTTAAAGCAACGGTTGGAGGTCTGTCTATAATGTCGCTGCGCCCTGGTTGCATTGACACACGAGTACTGGATAACTCCACGTGAAGCTGAGTAACCTTCTGCCCATGTATGTATTTTAGTTGTTTATCTTGTAAAATTGTAATTCAGTCTGTTCTTGTGGGGCGCCATTAGTTCCACTATTTCGTGACTGTTCGTTCGTTTGTTTTAACTGTTCATGTTACAAGGTTGTCATTGAGGTTGCCCTGGTGGGGTCCGTTATTGTACGCTTGCGTGGGATCAGTGGTAACTGATTTATGTTTCAGGTCTTATCACGCCAATTCAATGATGTGTGTTTGTACTGCCAGGAAGTATGTGCAAGACTGACGTGTGAAATAAAATAAGACTGCAAAATCATGGCTCTGTAAACCCACTGAGGTAGCAGCCGATGAACTCTAATGCTGCGGATTTTTCTTGAGTTAAGTAAATACCTTTTGTAACCGAACTATTCACGCCTCTTAATGTGGCGTTCATCTGAAAAAGTTTGCATCTAAACTTGTTTGAAATTCTTCGGTGCTCCTGCACAGTAAATGAGAAAATGGCGTGTACAATACTTGTGATAAGGTGGTCCCGTTGTCATTTGTTGTATATTTCAAGTGCTTTATTAAACTGGATTTATCTGAATACTGTTTTTAGATTTGAATTGCTGTCAGTTTATTGTCATAAATTTGTTTAAAGGTTACTACATGCATTTTTGAAATAGTTTGGGTATTATGAGCTTTTTATCACAAATAGTTATTGAGCTTGAGTTGAAACTTTTAACAGATGTTACAATTGCTTTGGGCCCAAATTTGGTACTACTATATCGCCGGTATTTAATCCTTCGTGTTGGATCAGTGTAAATATTATTAATTAAGAGTAAGTCTTGTAATGGGCATTCTTTAACAACAACAAAATAAAGGGGTCGGACAATATATTTTCTAATAACTGTTGAGTAAGAACACTCTGTTAATGAATTTGTTTCAAAGGATGTCTGAATTCGTGTTAACATACCAGTTTGCACGACATACGTATTCTTTCAGTTATCAGGAGTATGGAAAATTTTATCAATAATTTCCACTGTAAGTTTGATATGATCATTAATAAAACCATTGTCATTGCTTGTTCGTATGTTCCTACATCCTGTTGTTATACAGGGTGTAACAAAAATGTACGGCACTAATTACAGGACACATTCCTCACACGTTGACGAAGAAATTATGTTACACGAACATGGGTCTGGAAGCGCTTTGATTCCATGTTACTACTCATTTTCTTCAACGACTCTCAGCGAGATCAGATTGTAAATTTTCACAACGCAACTGCGGAAGCAAGGCATCAACAATGATTTTCTGTCAATGTTTGGGCTGGCATTGTTGGTGATTGTTTGATAGGGCCTCACTTTCTTACGCCCAGGCTCAATGAACGAAATTATAATAATTTACTAGATAATGTTCTACCTGATATATGCCTTTAGTTGTGCGCAAAATATGTACTTCATGCACGACGGAGAACCTCCTCATTTTAGCGTTAATGTCCTTCTGCTTCAAAATAACAGATTCGGTGACGGGTGGAGCAACTGCCTAGCCTCCAGCCGTCACGGGCCTAAGCCCACTGGACTTCTACTTGCAGGACCATTTATGGAACCCCAGTACAATATGTTGAGAGTCTCTGTGCCCGTATTATGGAAGGCTACTTTAACCACACGCATTACTACAGGGATACATCAGCGCATCCTATATTCACTACGAAGGTGGATGGATGCACGTATCAATGCCCACGGAGAGCATATTGAACATCTCCTGCGAGAAAGGGTTGTGTTCTGTTCGTGTATGTTTCTCATGAGTAATGAGTCGGAGAAAATGAGCTGTGACCTGGAAACAAAGCGTTTCGAGACCCACGTCCATATAACATAGTTTTTTTCGTCTACGTGTGGGGAATGTGTCCTGCAATTTGTACGGAACATTTTTGTTACACCCATTATATCTTTTTGTTGTTGTAGAAAGGATGATCCTCATAAACATAATTTCACTGCTCAAGTGCGAAACTGTTCAGTACACAACTCTCGGAACTCAAACAACTTAGGTGCTGGCGTGGAGAGGCAAACGACCACTCGTGACGGGTGAGCTACGGCTGGAGTTCAATAAGTACTGCAGCAATTTTTTTTTCGAAAACAGGTCGATTTTATTCAGTATTCTCTACATCATATTAGTTACGACTCTTTTGGCTACGAAACCCCGTTTCTCAACATAATCTCCGTTCAATGCGACGGCCTTGCGCCACCTTACTGGGGGCCTCTTTGTCCGCGTGGTACCATTCCACTCGTTAACGTCGGAACCAATGTCTTGCTGCTTCAATAACCTCCTCATTGTCGACGTACTGCTTCCCGCGGAGTGCTTCCTTCATTGGACTAAACATATGGAAGTCGGGAGAGCGTTCGTTGCTCTTTTTGGTCCTCTGTTACGCAGCCAATGGCCACCCACCTGTGTGTATCCCAACTGGTGGACAAGTGTGTCAGCGCTGCCAGCAGAGACGTCCAGTAGTGCAGTGAGGTATTTGAGATCCGTCGATCACCTGGACTGAGAGTGTCCACACGTTACAACGTTGCAGAAGTCACAGCTGTGTGCGGCCGGCCGGCACGCGGAATGTCGGGACAGGTTTGCGCGACCTTGTTGCGATGATAACAGACTCCTCGCACCACGACTCGCCGTGCTTTTATTCACTGCCAGGTCTCCACAACCATTCTGCAAGAGCCTATGAATATCTGTGATGCTCTGGTTTTCCGCCAAAAGAAACTCAATGACCGCCCTCTGCTTGGAAGGCACCTCCGTTACAGAAACCATTTTGAAGGCTACGTGTAGCGCCGCCACCAATGGAAATTTTATGAAACTATGTAGATTGAAGCGAGAGGACTCAACGATGTCTCACAACAGAAGTGGAAGCCACAATTTTCAACCCAAACTGGCCGAGAAAATAATGTGGTTGTTACCTATTGATCGTCTATCGTTTGTACAGGAATGAAGCGATTTATTTGCCTGAAGTAGTTGACTGAGATAAGAGAATCGCTAATGTAAAAGGAGCTTAAGAACCATGCTTTCTCAGGCCGCTGTAAGTTATTCAAATTGCGAAAAAGACGCAGTATATCAACACGACAAAAAGAAAACCATTGTTCAAGCCGAAACAACTGAAGTACACGCCTCCGGGCGGACGTTGCCTAGCAACAGCCCAGACAGGGGCATGCTATGCTGAAGGGGCAAGTCCGTGACTCGCTAACACTTTGCGGCCGCCGGAGGCTCCGGATGCGAGCCGAGGAAGCGTGTGCAGGCGGCGGGATCGGCAGAGGCGGCGGGGGCGGCCTGAGCAAACAGCCGCCGGCGCACAGCTCGCCCTGCAACAGGTATGTGTGCCCAGGGGGCCGCTGCAGCCTGCCGTCCGTACTGACATACGGCCACAGCAGAGCCGCCGCTCATCAAGAGGTTTACTTCTGTTCCTGCCCCAGCAGCCACTAAATGACAGAAGTAAGAATGATATGGGCGGGCCCTGTTCGTGGTGGGGACCCCTTCAACAGCTAATTAGCAAAGCTTCACGGTTTGATGGTGATGGCTCGTAGTCATGCCAGGAGAGCCCCAAGAAATAGGAGCTCCTAATACAAGCGGCCACTGACATCTTCTCCTGTTTAGCGACGACCGAAACTTTAAGAGGTCAGTGTTTGTAGCAATAATAGTAGAGCTACGGGTAATTTTCAAGAAGCGTTTCACCGAAAGAGATGTCGCAGTGGTTGGCACACGACATGAATTCGGGAGGAAGACGTTCAAACCTGCGTCCGGCCACCCTAATTTAGCTTTTCCATTATCTCCCTAAATCGCTTCAGGCAAATGACCGGATTTATTTCTTTATTTATTTAGCGTATGGCATCTACAGAGTAAAATTGTGCACAAACTATTGATTAATATAATAAACGAATTATTAATATATTATTAAATGATTGATTGCAAACAACAATATGCGAAAGATTAGGGAGACAGCCGTTGCAGCTATTACAAGTCCACATCTAAGCAGGTCACCCACTGAATAGCACGTGGACTAGCATTCATGATATCCCTCCATTCTCCTTCAAACCTCCTCGCAGGACATTCGAAGACCAGGTGAGGGATTGTTTGTTCTTCTGCACCACAGTCGCATCGTGGGTCATCAGTGAGTTTCCATTTGTGGAGAATGGCCTTACACCTGCCGTGGTTAGTCCTCACACGATTAAGCCTGCATCAGGTTCTTCTGGGCATTTGCATTCCTTCCACCGGTATCGAAGGATCAAAATCAGTGATGAGAGGATGGTGATTATTCAACGACCAGTATTGCCTCCATTCCCTTTGCTATCTCGTACCTTTCTGGGAATTTGAGGACTTCGTCTTCCCATATAGGTTTCCTGGATTTTAGGCGGGTAGATGGTAGATGGACCGATATTTTTCAGATAGGTATATCTTCAGAGACAGAGGGTTCATTAATTTTCTTCCATTCTCGGATAGCTGCTTGTTGCCTTCTGAGGGATGGAGGAGCTATATTGCAAAGCGCATGAAGCCAGAAAAGTAGAGTTGATTGCAGAGTTCCTGAGACAATCCTCATGGACGTCTATTTTCTTCGTGTGTGTGCTCTTATACCATATTGGGGCGCAGTATTCTGCCACCGAGTAAACAAGAGATTGTGCTGCGGTGCGTAGACGACCTCCAAGACGGTGTACCCCGGACAACGGTCCGTGACGACGGAAAGGTAAACAGTCTACACACTTGGCGACCGAACTAGAATGAATTTCTCTCACGGTAAAGAAAATCTACAGAGGAAATGACCGGATATTTCCTTTGAAAGGGCACGACCGACTTCCTTCCCCATCCTTCCCTAACATGATGGGACCGATGACCTCGCTGTTTGGTCCCCTCCCCAAAATTAGCCCAACAGAGAAGGGTTTCCTATTAAACGCGCGGGCTACGAATGATATATTTGAAAAACCGAAAGGCATCGAACACTCGGCAATCGTGAAGTGACAAATATTGAAAGTGTTTATTGCGTTGTCAAGGGGACATCATATAACGTTTAGCGGTGTGAAATGAAATGATTGTACGGCATTGATGGCCGATAGTACCCAAATGGG
This sequence comes from Schistocerca cancellata, assembly GCF_023864275.1. Classification (NCBI taxonomy): domain Eukaryota; kingdom Metazoa; phylum Arthropoda; class Insecta; order Orthoptera; family Acrididae; genus Schistocerca; species Schistocerca cancellata. The sequence continues at coordinate 735,714,940 of NC_064626.1, forward strand.
GAAGTTCAGCCTCCTAGGTAACGCCACGTGGGATGACTTGCGTGTCGATGATAATGAAATGGTGGGGAGGACTACACAACACCCACTCCCCGAACGGAGAAAATCACTGATCCGGCCGGAAATCGAACCCGGGCCAGCTGCAGTGCAGTCAGACACGCTGACCACTCAGCCAAGGGGATGGACTTAGGATTGTGGATAGGAATGAGTGAAGCCGTTGTAGTCTCGGTGTCCGGATATTCTTGCCTTCATTGTGGCGTGTTCATTTCTTCTTTGGATTTCTGTTGGGAATATAAATTGCTACCAAATGACGATTCAGGAATTGTGTGAATTGTCGTGGAGACTCATGGGGACAGCTGCGTGGAACTTCGTAAGAAAGGCGCCGATGCTGATTTCTCACTTCAGTTGTACTGCGTACGGCGTCAAGGACATCGATAAGGGAAACCACATGGTTGGTAATTTTAAGTTGACCATAAAAAGAGCATTATTTTTGTCTCGTTTTGGATAAGAGACTATAAGTAACAACTTCCCGAAGCTTGGTTGTCGACAAACACCGTTTGTGACTACCACGGGTTCTGTCGAGAAGTCTGCTATGTGAGAGTCATGAATGACAGTGTTCCTGTCTGTGAACAAAACAGGAAATTTGTAACAGACGAATCGCATACAGCCACTCGGAAATAGAAGAAGGGACGAGTGAAACTACCCCTTTAATTATTTTTTTATTAAACACTGACCTACAGAATTTTCCCTGACAAAGGCAACTCAAACTTGAGCTATTCATTTATTACCCACAATATTCAAGACGAACGCAATCTGACTGCTATATATTGACAACATGACTTCCAATAATTAACACAAAAGAATGGCCCAGAATTACAAGAAATCCTAACAATAATAAAAAATCCAAAAAACATGAAATTAAAGAAATATGAAACTACCTCCAATTCTTTTCATTGCCTAAGCTCATTTCTATCATGAATCCCGATTGTGGAAACCCCATCCTTTTTCACAAGTCACTTACCTCACAGAAAACCTTCATAACACGAACTAACACAATTACAACAAGTGGCAATAAAAAGATTCTAACTACTATTGACTCCAACTACTAGGAGGCATATGGTTAGCAAAAAGAAAGATTTTGTTGAAGAGCAAACAATGTATTTAGAGAATTTTACCTTATTAAAGTGACATCCAGTTCCAAAAATTATATAGCTGTCAATAATTCCACTGCCCAAACATTATCAACCATACACTCATCCTCATTTCCTTGTGTATTCTTATTAACACATCATTTCATCTCACTTTACAATGCATATCCTACCGACGCAGAGTCACCACTAAGAATATTATGTCCATACACTTCCCTATCCACTCACTAACTGCTAATCCGTCCAACCACATTACCTCTTGCCCAGGGCTCAGAGCGCTGTCAGCGATATTAACACAGTCTATAGCGCTGCCAACATACAAACAGACTGCTTACACAACCACTAAAAAACGAAACTCAACACATATGGATCTTCGGAGGCACTAAAAGGGAGTCACGGTAGTGTCTCATCTCTCCGATATATTCGAGGAGCAAGATATCTCCTATACAGCACCTCATCTTGCCAGGGACCGAAGTTATAACAGACGGCTTTAAGTGCTACAACACCTTGAAGAAAGAAGGATTCCAACATGAATATGTAAAACACTCTGTGTAATTTGCCTCTTCGGACGATCCATCTGCCCACGCACAGAATGCAGAGCGCTTGTTGGAAATCAGCCAAATTATCGATTAAAAAAGAGGTACGACAGGGAAACAGGGACGATCTGTACATCTTGCAGTACCTGTACTTCCATTTTTCGTGGCTGCGTGGGAAAATTCAACCTTATAAGACTCTCCCAGCATTCCTCAGAGACATATCTCGAGTGTACCCACGTTACGGGAAAGAAGGAAGGCTTCTGGCGGCGTGTACAAACCGCGGAGCAGTCCATGAAAAAGACGTGGCTGATGAGTAAAATAAAATTACTAGCTTCCTTTCTAATTAATGTTAACTTAGTAAAAATTCGCCTAGTGTCGTCGCCCTAGTCACCGCAATAAACGGTGTCCTTAGTTGCCGCCACGAGCGTAGTCCGGTCAATATATATCGTTCGGAGCCCACACGTTCGATAGACAACGCTTCTTGGAAATTACCCCAGCTATGCCTATACAAGTACAGTGGAATTTCAAGCGCAGTAGATGCAATAATTTATTTACCGTGTAAATCATTGCATTTAAAGTCAGTCAGCCACCATTACACAATTCCTGGCGAAGTGTCACCAAGCTGACATTGAACTGCACAATACTGTATTGCCTCTATTTGTTGGGAGTGAAAAGTGACTTCAGAGAGAAAAAAAGAAGGTAGTTATTACGGATAAGAAGTTAGGTGCAGCGCATACGATGGATACAGGAGAATTGTTGAAAGAAACAACTGCTAAATTTGCTATTGCAAAGCTTCCAGCATGTTCGGACATAGGTGTTACGGACGTAAATGACTAGCTGCGAAATTGCAATGAAGCTGGCTACGGTGACGAAACTGTCATCGTTCGTTCGTCTGCAGGCAATGACGATAATGATCATTACCGGGCGATCATGGCGCTGAGTCAACAACGCAGAAATAATGATTTAGTTGAAACGCCAGGCTGAGACGTTTTCAGCCCAGCTACTGCTGGTAAAACACCTACGTGTTCGTGCAACACATAAGCGATATATTACCCTGACTCTAAACAAGGTTATGACAATTTCATTGTATGAATCTCATTTTTTTCAATATCTGGTCAAATTTTACGTGAAAATAAGACGGAACGTGTGTTATTACGTGAGAAAATATACAGGGTGTTTCACATTTCCTACTACAGGTTTCTAAGGAAGAAAATACAAAATTATAAAAATCCACTAAATGAAGCAGGCGAAAGGGAATACAAACGTCTAAAAAATTAGATTGACAGGAAGTGCAAAATGGCAAAGCAGGAATGGCTAGAGAACAAATGTAAGGATTTAGAAGCATGTATCACTAGGGGAATGATAGATACCGCCTAGAGGAAAATTAAACAAGCTAGGAGAAAAGAAAGCAGCTGTATGAATATCAAGAGCTTAGATGGAAAACCAGCTCCAAACAAATAAGGGAAAGCTGAAAAGCGGCAGGAGTATACAGACGGAGTATACAATGGAGATGTACTTGAGTGCAGTATTACAGAAATGTAAGAGTATGTAGATGAAGATGAGATTGGAGATACGGTACGGCAAGAAGAATTTGATACAGCACTGAAAGACCTAAGTACGAGCAAGCCCCTGGAAGTAGACGACATCCCGTCAGAACTACTGACAGCCTTTGGAGAGGCAGCCCTGATAAAACGCTTCCATCTGGTCTGTAAGATGTACGAGACAGGCGAAATACCTTCAGACTTCAAGAACATTATAATAATTTCAATTTCAAAGAAAGCAGGTGCTGAGAGGTGTGAATGTTACTGAACTATCACTTTAATGAGTCGTGGCTGCAAAATACTAACACGATTTCTTCACAGTAGAGTGGGAAAGGGTAGAAGCCGACCTCAAAGAAATTTAGTTTGGATTTCAGAGAAGTCTCGGAACACGAGAGGCAATACTTGACCCTATCTTAGAAGATAGGTTAAGGAAAGGCAAACCTACGTCTTTAGCTTTTATATGATTACATAAGGCTTTGACAATGTGACTGAAACAGCGTCTTTGAAATTCTGAAGGACTCTGGGGTAAAATACAGGGAGCAACAGGCTACTTACACCCTACACAGAAACCCAAGTATAGTTATAAGAGTCGAGGGGCATGATAGGGGAGCAATGGTTGAAAAGGGAGTGAGACGCGGTTGTAACCTGTCCCCGATGTTATTCAATCTGTATACTGAGCAACAGTAAAGGAAACCAAGGAAAAATTTGGAGAAGGAATTAAGTCCAGGAAGAAGAAATACAAATTTTTAGGTATGCCAGTAACATCGTTATTCTCTCCGAGATAGCAAAGGACTTGGAGGAACAGTTTAACGAAATGGACATCGTCTTGAAAGGAGGGTATAAGATGAACATCAACGAAATCAAAACAAGGATACTGGATCGTAGTCGAATCAAATCAGGTAATGCTGAAGGAATTACATTAGAAAACGAGACATTTAAAGTAGTATATGAGGTTTACTATTTGTGGAACAAAATAATTGATGGTGGCCAAAGCAGAGAGGCCAGAGCGAGAGCGAGAGCACCAGCAGCAGCGAGTACTGTTTGTATAAAGCGTTGATTTTGCATTTTGTTTACGACCTTCCACTAAGGAAGGGATTCTATTTGTGTTTATCTGCTCTGCATAGTAACTAACAGTTCTTGATAAAACTTTACGTAGTTTTCGTGTTAGATTTCTTAGTGTTTTCTTGATCGTTTAGAACTGAAAGCGCCCTAAAACCGTCTTTGTTTGTTTCGCGGCCGTTAGCCACTAGTCACTTGAATCAGCAGTTGTCTTGTGACAGCCAGAGCGAGAGCACCAGCAGCAGCGAGTACTGTTTGTATAAAGCGTTTTTGTACTTATTTGCTGCGCTTAGCTTTTAAATAGTTTTTCTGGGAAAACCTAGCGTAGTTTTCGCGTCTCGTATTTCAGTGAGTGTTTCTTGATTATCAGAGTAGCTCATCAGAAGATTATCTTGGGAATTTGTCACCGTATAGGGTAGGGTAAACATAGTCATGTGTAGGGACTGTGGTTGTTGTGAGCGGACGCAAGGAGAATTGGCCACTCTTCGGGGGCAGGTGGAGGCTTTGTCTGTTAGGCTCATCGAGCTCGAGGCGCAGGCGTCGGCTCGTAGTGGCGTTGGGGCAACTGTGGTGAGACCTATGCCTACTTCGGTGGCCTTGGAATCACATGGAACCCCTGATGTCGCTGCGTCTTCCGGCAGTGCGCATCTTACCGGTCAGCCATCACTCCAGGGTGAATGGCGGACAGTGGTGGGCTCGCGTGTGCCCGGCCGAAAGGCGAAGGTGGGATCTGGCCGCGTGGCAGCTGCCTTACCCCTTTCCAACAGGTACGGGGTGCTTCCTAGTGGTGATGACATCGTTTCCGAGCCACCACAGGATGCCTCGCCTGTTGGGCCAGTGGCTGATTCTTCGGCAAGGTCCCGACAGTCACAGAGGGCGGGCCTATTAGTTATAGGGAGCTCCAACGTTAGGCGGGTTATGGAGCCCCTCAGGAAAATAGCGGGTAGGTCGGGGAAGAATGCCAGTGTGCACTCGGTGTGCTTGCCGGGGGGTCTCGTCCGTAATGTGGAGGAGGCCCTTCCGGCAGCTATTGAACGCACTGGGTGTGACCGGCTGCAGATAGTAGCACATGTCGGAACGAATGACGCCTGCCGCTTGGGTTCTGAGGCCATCCTTGGTTCCTTCCGGCGGCTGGCTGATTTGGTGAAGACAACCAGCATCGCACGCGGAGTGCAAACTGAGCTTAATATCTGCAGCATAGTGCCCAGAGTCGATCGCGGTCCTCTGGTTTGGAGCCGTGTGGAGGGTCTAAACCAGAGGCTCAGACGACTCTGCGACTATAATGGTTGCAAATTCATCGACCTTCGTTATTGGGTGGAGAACTGTAGGGCCCCCCTAGACAGGTCAGGCGTGCACTACACACCGGAAGCAGCTACTAGGGTAGCAGAGTACGTGTGGCGTGCACACGGGGGTTTTTTAGGTTAGAGGGACCCCCCCTTGGGCGAAACGATAAAATACCTGACGGCTTACCAGAGAGGACATTATCATCGTTGATAAAGAACGTCCGTCCTCAGAGACCAAAAACAGGAAAAGTTAACGTAATATTGGTAAACTGCAGGAGTATCCAGGGCAAGGTTCCTGAATTAGTATCTCTTATTGAAGGAAATAGTGCGCATATAGTATTAGGAACGGAAAGTTGGTTAAAACCGGAAGTGAACAGTAACGAAATCCTAGACACAGAATGGAATATATACCGCAAGGATAGGATAAACGCCAATGGTGGAGGAGTATTTATAGCAGTAAAGAATTCAATAATATCCAGTGAAGTTATTAGCGAATGCGAATGTGAAATAATCTGGGTTAAGCTAAGTATCAAAGGTGGGTCAGATATGATAGTCGGATGCTTCTATAGACCACCTGCATCAGCAACCGTAGTAGTTGAGCGCCTCAGAGAGAACCTGCAGAACGTCGTGAAGAAGTTTCGTGATCATACTATTGTAATAGGAGGAGACTTCAATCTACCAGGTATAGAATGGGATAGTCACACAATCAGAACTGGAGCCAGGGACAGAGACTCTTGTGACATTATCCTGACTGCCTTGTCCGAGAATTACTTCGAGCAGATAGTTAGAGAACCAACTCGTGAAGCTAACGTTTTAGACCTCATAGCAACAAATAGACCGGAACTTTTCGACTCCGTGAATGTAGAAGAGGGTATCAGTGATCATAAGTCAGTGATTGCATCAATGACTACAAGTGTAATAAGAAATGCCAAGAAAGGAAGGAAAATATATTTGCTTAACAAGAGTGATAGGGCACAAATCGCAGAATATCTGAGTGACCACCATCAAACGTTCATTTCTGAGGAAGAGGATGTGGAACAAAAATGGAAAAAATTCAGAAACATCGTCCAGTACGCTTTAGATAAGTTCGTACCGACTAAGGTCCAAAGCGAGGGGAAAGGTCCACCGTGGTATAACAATCATGTACGAAAGGTACTACGGAAACAAAGAAAGCTTCATCATAGGTTTAAGAGTAGTCGAATCATAGCTGATAAGGAAAAGCTGAACGAAGCGAAAAAGAGCGTAAAGAGAGCAATGAGAGAAGCATTCAACGAATTCGAACATAAAACATTGGCAAACAATCTAAACAAGAACCCTAAAAAGTTTTGGTCATATGTAAAATCGGTAAGCGGATCTAAATCCCCTATTCAGTCACTCGTTGACCACGATGGCACCGAAACAGAGGACGACCGAAGAAAGGCAGAAATACTGAATTCAGTGTTCCGAAACTGTTTCACTGCGGAAAATCGTAACACGGTCCCTGACTTCAGCCGTCGCACGGACGCCAAAATGGAAAACATTGAAATAAACGATATCGGAATTGAAAAACAACTGCTATCACTTAGTAGCGGAAAAGCATCCGGACCAGACGAGGTACCCTTAAGATTCTACAGTGATTATGCTAAAGAACTTGCCCCCTTTCTATCAGCAATTTATCGTAGATCGCTGGAAGAACGTAAAGTACCTAGCGACTGGAAGAAAGCGCAGGTCGTTCCCATTTTCAAGAAGGGTCATAAATCAGATGCGAATAATTATAGGCCTATTTCGCTTACGTCAATCTGTTGTAGAATAATGGAACATGTTTTGTGTTCTCGTATTATGACGTTCTTAGATAATACAAATCTCCTTCATCATAACCAACATGGATTCCGCAAACAGAGATCATGTGAAACTCAGCTCGCCCTATTTGCCCAAGAAATTCACAGTGCCGTAGACACTGGCGAGCAGATTGATACCGTATTCCTGGACTTCAGGAAGGCATTTGATACGGTTCCGCACTTACGTTTAGTGAAAAAAATACGAGCTTACGGAATATCGGACCAGGTTTGTGATTGGATTCAGGATTTCCTAGAAGAAAGAACACAACATGTCATTCTTAACGGTTCAAAATCTGCAGATGTAGAGGTAATTTCGGGAGTACCGCAAGGAAGCGTGATAGGACCTTTATTGTTTACAATATACATAAATGACTTAGTTGACAACATCGGTAGCTCCGTGAGGCTATTTGCAGATGACACGGTTGTCTACAAGAAAGTAGCAACATCAGAAGACTCGTACGTACTCCAGGAAGACCTGCAGAGGATTAATGCATGGTGCGACAGCTGGCAGCTTTCCCTAAACGTAGATAAATGTAATATAATGCGCATACATAGGGGCAGAAATCCATTCCAGTACGATTATGCCATAGGTGGTAAATCATTGGAAGCTGTAACGACCGTAAAATACTTAGGAGTTACTATCCGGAGCGATCTGAAGTGGAATGATCACATAAAACAAATAGTGGGAAAAGCAGGCGCCAGGTTGAGATTCATAGGAAGAATTCTAAGAAAATGTGACTCATCGACGAAAGAAGTAGCTTACAAAACGCTTGTTCGTCCGATTCTTGAGTATTGCTCATCAGTATGGGACCCTTACCAGGTTGGATTAATAGAAGAGATAGACATGATCCAGCGAAAAGCAGCGCGATTCGTCATGGGGACATTTAGTCAGCGCGAGAGCGTTACGGAGATGCTGAACAAGCTCCAGTGGCGGACACTTCAAGAAAGGCGTTACGCAATACGGAGAGGTTTATTATCGAAATTACGAGAGAGCACATTCCGGGAAGAGATGGGCAACATATTACTACCGCCCACATATATCTCGCGTAATGATCACAACGAAAAGATCCGAGAAATTAGAGCAAATACGGAGACTTACAAGCAGTCGTTCTTCCCACGCACAATTCGTGAATGGAACAGGGAAGGGGGGATCAGATAGTGGTATAATAAGTACCCTCCGCCACACACCGTAAGGTGGCTCGCGGAGTATAGATGAAAAAAAAAATGTAGACTGGCAATGGCAAGAAAAGCACTTCTGAAGAAGAGAAGTTTGTTAACATCGAATATAGATTTAAGCGTCAGGAATTCGTTCTGAAATGACTTGTATGGAATGTAGCCATGCATGTAAGTGAAATATGGACGATAAACAGATTGCCGGCCGGGGTGGCCGAGCGGTTCTAGGCGCTACAGTCTGGAACCGCGCGACCGTTACGGTCGCTGGTTCGAATCCTGCCTCGGGCATGGATGTGTTACTTAGGTTAGTTAGGTTTAAGTAACTCTAAGTTCTAGGGGACTAATGACTTTCGAAGTTAAGTCCCATAGTCCTCAGAGCCATTTGAACCATTTTTTTGATAAACAGATTAGATAACACACCTGTACAAAACATCGGATTTTCAGAGAGGTTTCCATTTCACGACCAATCTGAACGTACTTTCCGAATAGGCCTCGTATTTGTCTTCCACTACTGACGACTCAAGGCCTTGCGTGACTCGTTCCGATCAGCTCCCTGTGGTATGAATTTTGACACGAAAGTAACATGGACTCGTGAATGTGCATTATAGAGACGGTCATCTTCAAATACAGTACACGTTTGTAGCGAGGAATATAAACTTACGTAAGGTTATTGTAATGTTACGCAATGTGTAGAAGAAAAATGACACCCAAAAATTTAGTAAACATTTGCGATCATATGCCATGTTGCATAATGCATTCAAACATAATTGTTATTGTTAGTAATCAATTAATCAGCCATTCACACAGACAACAACAACAACACTTTGTCCAGCAATTATTGTGCCACAACTTTGGGTTCGCTGAGGGTGACAGCAGTCTGAAAGAGAAGACAGCTGACACGAAGCGAGTTCCGAATGGTGCCTACCAGAAAGGATCAGTGCTTTGTAGACCGCCACGGACCCCCAGCCCCAGTGCTTCAGGTGCCAGGGCGAGGGCCATGTTGCGAAGTATTGCCGCAACGCAGCGCGGTGCGTCAAGTGCTCAGGCGAGCACGACAGCCGCGCCTGCGACCGCGGCAGCAACGTATCACATTTTTCTCAATCATTCGGCTTCTTTCTATATTTTTTTCCTTGACTATAGGAAAGCATAAAAGCCATGTTTATTAAAGGAAAATTATTTGATATTTAACTAGGACTTCAAAACATGTTTGTTATGTGTAATTAGACTGAATTAAAAAGGACAACAAAGAAAAGTAAAGCTGTGTTTGTGTGTGTTCTCATCAGCATACACGTGTACAATAGAGAGCCTTACTGGAAACGCTGTTGCAGCATTGCTGACATCAGCAAAGTATCGCAACTTCACAATAATGACGGAATCTGTTCTAAGCAAAACAGACTTTGATTTAAGGACCGTGAATAAGAAATCATACGCTTCACAGTTGCAATTAATCATGTGCCAGCGACTGAACTGAGGAGAGGTGCAGTTAACTTCTGTTCAGTGCAGTAGTTTACTAAGTGTAATAAATAATGAAATATTACAGTGTAGATATTGTGGATGCCGTCTTATAAGTTCCTAGCATTCGAAGTACAAGTGCATCGAGAAATCATTTCTTTAACGAGATGCACAAGGTGCGTCTCTAAATTTCTATTCTTTTGTGATTTCGAGAAGCTTTACATTTTTGAATATCTATACATTTTCTCTCTGGCTATTGCAGTAATTAAAATGAAACGTCGTACACTCTTTTAAGATGTGATGCAAAATCCCGCTAGCAATTATTTCCTGTAGTTGTTTTAAACTGATTTATATACCTGATATTTGTAAAAGAGAGTAAATTATTTTTCGGATATTTATTTCCAAACTTTAAAAATATTTCGTCAAATAGTGTCAGCGATGACTCCATTTTGATTTGTCTGTGTATAAATTTGATCCTACTGTTTCTCATAAACTTGTACCTATCTAGTAATACGTACCTCACTACATTTTCGTATACCCCACCTCCAATAAATACCTTAACAATATAATAATTGCAAGAATAAAACTACACAATTATACACCTTATTTACTTCAGCTTTTTCTGGCCTTTTTTTTTTTTAGATACATTTACCTTATTTCGCTCTAGTTGACAACACTTCCGCAAGTAAATTGTGTTAGTGATCTCCCAACAATAGCTGTTCTTCCTAATACAAGTTATTATCCGCTTCCCGAGATTATCAATCATTGGACTGTGTCTCTTAATTTATGGGCCCGCATCTCGTGGTCGTGCGGTAGCGTTCTCGCTTCCCACGCCTGGGTTCCCGGGTTCGATTCCCGGCGGGGTCAGGGATTTTCTCTGCCTCGTGATGGCTGGGTGTTGTGTGCTGTCCTTAGGTTAGTTAGGTTTAAGTAGGTATAAGTTCTAGGGGACTGATGACCATAGATGTTAAGTCCCATAGTGCTCAGAGCCATTTGAACCATTTTTTTTTTAATTTATGGAATTGAAATAGTAAGATCGTCATAACACAGTACGCGCCCTACAGTAGAAGAATTTAACGTTGTCAACAGCTCGAACATTAGAGACGAAGCAGAAAATCGGATTACAGAAGGATCTGGAAGGAAATCGTGCATGTGCTTTCAAAGGAATCATCGCCTGGAGCGATTTAAGGAAATGACAGGAAACCTAAAAGAAAATGGCCTGAGGGAGATTTGAACTGTGGTCCTTCCGAATGCGATTCCAGTGTGCTAACCACTCAGCCCCCCACGCTCGGTGCACGTTATGGTCATGTAATATATGGACTGAACGAAACAAAAAAGAAACGCATAGAACAAATGGTGAAATGCGTTACTGGGAGGAAAAGAATGGAAAGGATGCTAAATAGGTTCAAACGCGCTCCTTAGTTGGGAATAACGAATAATAAAAATTACATTACTTGCATGGATTGGGTTTTTGTCAGCTGACACTGGCGAATAATTGCGGCACCTTTACAGTGCTGTGATGCATATTAATATGTGTGGACTGACTTCTCTTCATGTTTCATGTTTGTTAGTAAGGCCTTCATAAGAAAGAAGCAGTCAAGAGACTGTGTTGCAACTCACAGTGAGTATGATGCTTTAGCAGTTTCATGCCGCTAAATGGCAACATTGTTCAACACGAGTCATGGTACGACAGATCGCTTACCCCACTTTCCCCTCCCGCAATCTGTTTCCAGCGCCCTCACGACAGCTAGGTGAACCTGAGAGACACACTAGTCCCATACCAACAACTGTACTCTGCGAGCAGTCTTACTCCGTAGGAAAGCGGATGCTCGTGGTGTCATTATAATTCCTCCACCCTTCTCCTCTCCGCTTTTCTTCCTGCCCTTTTCTTGAGCGCTGCTTGGGAAAGACAGTTGGTAAGCGTCTATGTGAGCTCGAATTTATTTGATTTTTTACGTCATGGCTGTGTCGATGTATATTGGTGACAGGAAGCAATATGGTGCCGTAGCGTTCTTCCAATCTTCGCAGTGCTCTGACGCTTATTTAACGAACCCGTAACGAAAGACGCTGCTCTTCTATACATCCTCTACATGTCGTCTATTACTCCTATTCGGCAAAGGTCCCAGGCTCACAGGACAGTACTCAAGAAACGGTCTGACGAGGACCGTATAAATTACTTCTTTCGTGGACAAATTACATTTCTCTACATTTATCCCAATGTTTCTTACCCTGGTATTTATTTTATGTTTTAGTTCCACTTCAGGTAGCTTTGGATGGATATTCCTAGATATCATATGATTTTTTGATGAAGGTTTCTCCGGTCTCCAGCTGGGTGGTAAGATGGGTAGTATGACACTTCCCGAAACGTCGCGAGATATCATCGCTATCACCCGGCTGGAGACCCGAGAAACCTTCATCAATAGTTTACGCCGGGAAAGCCTACAGTCACATATAAGATTTTTTGTTTTCAGTGGCTTGTTGCCAGTACTGTAATCGAATGGTAATGAGTCTTTGCACCTGTTTATGAGCGTATGTTACATTTATTTATGTTTTGCGTCACCTGAAGGTGCCTGGACCCTTCTTAAATGAAGTAACTTCACAAAATGGTGACATTGCGAAGAAGTATGTACTGCTTACGATAATACGAGTACACTGTCTACGAGATTAGATTCACGATGAACTATCCTTCAAAACTTAGTTTCAAGATCTCCTTTATAATTTGGGACGTATTTGAAGTGTACAAAATGAGGGTGTGTGTTCATTATGGCACAAAAGATGCCAGCATGTGTTCTGATTACTGCGAATAGCAAGGTGACACGCGCAGCAATGTGTAGGGGTATTAATTACGCTCTTTGTGAACACCATAGCAATGAAATCCAATTGCAATATCAGAACGATACGCTGGAGGCCAATTTTGGCAATGTATTTATTGCCGTAAAGAACTCGGTAATATCTGGTCCAGTTATGACGGGCTCGGAATGCGAAATAATCTGGATAACGGAAAACTTCAAAGGGCAGTCAAACATTATAGTCGAATGCCTTTTTAGCCCATCTGCATCATGTACTGTTGTGGCGGAACGCTTTAGAGAAAACTTGCAAAATTTTGTCGGTAAATTTATTCAGAATGTTGTAGTAATAGGTGAAGATTTTAATATGCCAGTTGTAGAATAGGAGAGACATGTGATTAACACGGATGACAAGGACAAGCCTCGTGAAAGTTTGGCCGTACCTTTTTGTAACACCCTGTATTCAACTGTCTGTTAAAGAACGGAGTAGTGAGCGTAACTTCACATATCACCTAGTATCTAACAGGTCATAATTCGATAGCAGAGGACAGAATTAGTGACCATAAAGAGGTTACGAATATAACACCAATTACTATAGACGATAAAAGGAATGGTACAGAACGTAAGAATATATTTTGGCTTATGAAGTGACATGAAAAGTAGGTTTCTGAGTAGTCTCTACCAGGCATTCATTTCTGGCGACAAATGTTACAATGGTTACATTTCAAAAGTATTGGAAAATACGCATTAGACACGGAGAGGCTGCAACGTATGAGAAATATCCGCTGTGGTTCAGTGGCTGTGTTAGAAGGATAAATCACAGAGAGATTGATCATGGATTTAAATGAAGACAGGAGCTTACTGATGAACGAAATGAACCACAAACAGCTGTGCGAGAAGCGTTCATTGAATTTGAGAACAAAAATTTAGAAACCTACCTGACGCAAAGTCTTGTGAGGTAACGGGCGGGTTGTGGTGCCCTGAAAATATTGTTAAGTTCGGAGTTGGTGTGGCCGAACGGGCCGCTCCGCAAGTTGCGGCTCGTCAGTGACCGCGTGTTGCCGAACATGTGGCTGGTAATTCCATGTTAACGCTGTGTTGCGGAATGGGCTTTGTGTCGATGAAGGAGATTTGTACACCGCGGAGTGCTAAAGATGGCGGACTTTTCTGAAGCCATAATGGCAGACATTACACAGTTCATGTAGAAATTAATAATAGCCAGAGGAATCATGATACCTTAAAAATGAACGTGTACATTACTATTATTTGCATGGCAATTCTGATGGTGTAATCAGATTTTCAGTATCTTTATTAGTTTTAAGTTTAAAATCTGACGATAAATTATACAAGTAACACGCTGCAACGAATTTCCAAAATCTAAACAGTTGATCCGCTTTTCTCTATCGACGTGTCTTTAGAAAGCTATTAGTATAAACCTAAATTGGTATAAATTACAGGCATTTAACTTGAATAGTACATGAGTTATTGGAGGTCAAAGTGGCCGATTACTGTCGATCGCGTCAGGCCATAAGTACTCCACAGCTGCTCGAAGAAACGGGAGCAGCATGCTTATACATATATTTATTCATCTGTATCTTTGTTTATATCTGATATATACTGTTAATGAAGAAATTGGTCAGTTATTTACTATGTTTTAGAAACCACAGAGACTTTAGGCTACTGGCTTACTTCTGTTCTATTCCTCTGACATATGTTTATTTAATTTGTTTATGTATTTAATAATGTGTGTTAGAGCGTGTTTATGGTCCAGAAGTAGGAATATTTATTTAATTCAAGTTATTTAAACGTAAATCCAGTATTTCAAATATGTTACAATATGATTGTGAGTGTGGGTTGGCTTGGAGACAGGGCGGGAGCGCTCTAGCCGGTCACAGCGATCGTTCCATAAAGGACACGTGGAGAGACTGTATGGCAGTTGGGGAGTGCAGTACAGTACAGTACAGGACACGAGAGGTGCTGGACGGGAGAGTCCTGGACAGTGCGGCGCGACGGACGCACGGTCGCGAGGAAAGACTTGGAGAGTGGAAGAGTTGGCGCGTGGTCGCGGGAGATAGAAATAATTCGTAGTGCCGACTTGTGCACTTGTGAGATTTCCGAGGCTTCTGCAGTGAAGACGTAGTAGGCGTTTAAATTGAACATCTCTTGAGCTATGTTGTTGTTGATAACTAATTACGTGAAGTAGGAATATATTGTTTCCCTGTTATTCAACTTATATTTTATTTAATTGCTGGATCATCGACACCAATAAATACCGCAGTCTCAAAAGTACTTCTGCTATCGTACTCATCATTTAAAGTCGTTAAGATAGTACCAGCAGATTTTATTTAGTTGCAATCTTTCTTTTATAAATCACTATGTAGCACGAAAAATTCGCAATTGCCGAGTGATAGGAACCTTCGACCATTCGATTCACGTGTATATTCATACTGTGTGCTGCAGACTCAGCAGAATTTGGCTTGTAATGCGGCAACTACGTAACCCAGCCCGTAGACAACGAAACCAGCCAAAACTTCTAATATTTCAACTCTGAGTAAGAGGGTACGTAGTTGAGGGCCACAACACCTCATTTATTAATTGAAAGCCCGCAGTCTTATGAAGTTTTGTTCTTACGCAAAGGCAGTAAACAGATCAAAGTCATGTCTCCAGTCATTCAGAGATCGTACTCGTATTGAAGCTACTACTGAAACAGAGAGCAGGGGGAAATGCTGAATTCGGTATTCCAAATTTGTTTCGCTGCAGAATATCTCAGCGCAATACTTCCTTTTAGAAAGCGCATTAATGTCTAAATGAGAGACATTTAGATAAGTGATGGGGAGATTGAAAAGTAATTAAAGTGGCTCAAAGAATGAAAGACAAATAAGTCCGATGAGATGTCTGGACGATTTTGCATGGGTTATGCGAAATAAATTGTTCCCCTTCCAGCACTAGTTAACAGTAAATGCTTGCAGTAACTAAAGCTTCGCGTATGTCATTTCCAAACTCCAGTAAGATCATTTCCAAACTCCAGTAAGATTGGGGGACAGATTCACAGGTGTCCATAAAGATTATAAAAATGGATGTGTGTGTGTGTGTGTGTGTGTGTGTGTGTGTGTGTGTGTGTGTGTTCCAATCTCCACGTAAACCTCAGGAGCGTTTCCAAACTCCAGTAAGATTGGGGGACAGATTCACAGGTATCCATAAAGATTATAAAAATGTGTGTGTGTGTGTGTGTGTGTGTGTGTGTGTGTGTGTGTGTGTGTTTTCCAATCTCCACGTATACCTCAGGAGCGAGTCAACCAAACTTGGTACACTCTTCCCTCACTGTCAGAAAACAATCGCTGCGGGGGTAAGAACCACCTACCTTTCATAGTTCAGGAGATGTGACGCCACAAGTAATGGGATGCATGAAAAATTGCCGCACCATGCTTACCTTTTAAATTTATTACTTCTGTATTTCTAAATCTCTTCGCTACATATTTCACACACAGTATCCACGTGTGCCGCTAAATGCACCTACAAATAGTGCTACATATAGTTCAGGAGATATAACGTCATAAACAATGAGATGCCAGAAGAACTGCAGGATCGTGCGTGGCGTTTAAATTTATAACGTCTTTGCTAGTAATTCTATTCGAATCATATTTCGCAGAAAATATCCACATATGCCGCTGAATATACATACATAAATATATCATTCTATGACACATAGTTCAAGAGATATGACGTGATACACAATGACATGCTTGAAATATGTCGCATCACGCATGAAGTTTTAATACATTTGTAGTTTACTACTAAGACACTCCTATAGTCGAGTCAGGTGGAGGGAATCCCTGATACCTGACAGCGCTTGAGTCAGCTATCAACTGCGAAGCGCGGACGGCTGTAGGCGAAAACAATAGCCGTCTGTAGAGCTACGAAAAGGCATTGCCATAGAGAAGTTTACAACATCGTGTTGTAGATACGAAAAGCAGCTGGGCCCAGCGTACGGAAACTGTACGTTTCTAACAGAAAACTGGCAAAATGTCTACCTGGGCAATGCCGCATTTGTCAGCTGGTAGTATGTTCCAAGAAGAGTCAACCAACAAATTACTCCTTCTAATGTACGTCTCGCAAATGGCCATGACCGGGACATCAGAGACATCGCGAATCGAGAAAAGTAGGGAGTGAGTCGTAGTCGTAAGACAAGTGCCCTCCACCGCACATCGCCATTCATCGCAGCTATTATTCTGAAACTAGGCAACACGCGCCCCCACCCCCGCCCCGTCCCCCATCCCGAAAGTATCACATTACGAACATGGGCCATGGGATTCACGTCGGTCGATGTAGCTGCTTGAACAGAATTACTTGCTTTTTAAACTATTCATGCTTCAGCTGCGCCCTGTGGTTGCTGTGTTGTCGCCGTTAAGTATGCAACCACTGGAGGTCTGCACCGTCACAGTGTCACGTCTGTTCGTCCAGTTAAACTGAAGCCAATCTACACAAAAGTACAGCCTTCTCCGGCATCATTCCGTCCACGGATTTTTGACGCAACGTAACGGCATACAGGTTCTCCCCACACAAAAACACCAGAAGTTAATCCGAGCCTCATTTGTCAGGAAACGGTCTTCCACTGATTTCTAGCTCACTGTCATTTCTCGCGTACCCACTGCAGAGGTTTCGGAAGTTCCACCTTGAACGCCTCACAATCAGACCAGCACTACAAAGTTCTCTGAGCACTGTGTTCACTGATGCTCTCCCAGTGGCATATCATATGCCCTGGCAGGAAAAGTGACACAAGTCAAACAACGGCAATTTTTAGCTTCTGCCACTGAAAACGACGTGTGAAGTGCCTCAACATGCAAGAAGAAGGTCACACCTCTCTATCGCAGTTTCTCCATATTTAGGGTAGTTGTGTCAGTTTTGCTGTAGGCTACTTGATGATTCGCCACAGCAAGAACAGTGTCACTCCCGCGTTACCACTGGAAAGTGTGTATGGGTCATTCCAGAAGAACCGCGCGTTCTGACTTGGACACTTTTCGTGTATGAGGTAAGTGGACTGTAATTTTTTAATATCATTGATTATTACAATTTCTGTGTTTATTCAATTATCTAAGCCCATTTATTATTTCCTATATTCGTAAATTGCGTTCCTTTTTGCGGTATACTGATAATTTTTACTTATGGACCGTCTGACAGCAACTGAATAAAACACAATTTTAGTGCCATACGCGTTTCGCCTTTATTTTCTGCAAGGCATCATCAGTGGCCTGTAATATGTACATATATTTGCTATTTAATTTACATTTTGGTCACTGTACCTATAGGTTATAAACACTTCTGGTGGTTGGTATTTCCTATTAAGTAGTAATGTTTTGAACAGTACTTACAGGTTGCGTGGACGATTTCCTACATATTACGCTCCGGTTGCATTTTTGGTGTTGTCCTTCTTATAAACGACAATTTGCGGTGTTTTTCTCCCATTGCACAAAACTAGGAACTGAACACATGTTTCGATGCAATGTTTTGGTTTCTATTGCCGACTGTCAGATGTTTTTGCCAAAGATCGAATGTTACTGCCAAACTTTCGAGTGTAATTATTGAAGTATCTGTGATCTGTCTGCGTATGCATTTGCGCGTGCGTGCGTGCGTGCGTGCGCGCGCGCGCGTGTGTGTGTGTGTGTGTGTGTGTGTGTGTGTGTGTGTGTGTGAGTGAGTGTGTGATTTTTTTGTGGGCTGTGTGTATGTGTGTGTGTGTGTGTGTGTGTGTGTGTGTGTGTGTGTGTGTGTGTGTATGTGTGTGTGTGTTTTGGTGTGAGATTTTTTTGTTGTGTGCAAGGAACGATTGGTTTCTTTCTTTATTTTTTTTGTTTTATCTTACCATTTCTTTTATTAATTGTAGTAAGGAGCCTGTGCTGATTGTGTGTGTTCATTTATCACGTTTGTTTTCTGCGATGGCTTTATGAATGTGGAAGTTTTCTTGCGTTTGTATAAGATGTTTGTCATGGTTGCTTATTCTCATTATTTTCATTTCTTGTTTCATGTTTATAGGGTGTACTAATTTTGCCTGCTTCAGTTCAGAATATATTATATATATATACACTCCTGGAAATTGAAATAAGAACACCGTGAATTCATTGTCCCAGGAAGGGGAAACTTTATTGACACATTCCTGGGGTCAGATACATCACATGATCACACCGACAGAACCACAGGCACATAGACACAGGCAACAGAGCATGCACAATGTCGGCACTAGTACAGTGTATATCCACCTTTCGCAGCAATGCAGGCTGCTATTCTCCCATGGAGACGATCGTAGAGATGCTGGATGTAGTCCTGGGGAACGGCTTGCCATGCCATTTCGACCTGGCGCCTCAGTTGGACCAGCGTTCGTGCTGGACGTGCAGACCGCGTGAGACGACGCTTCATCCAGTCCCAAACATGCTCAATGGGGGACAGATCCGGAGATCTTGCTGGCCAGGGCAGTTGACTTACACCTTCTAGAGCACGTTGGGTGGCACGGGATACATGCGGACGTGCATTGTCCTGTTGGAACAGCAAGTTCCCTTGCCGGTCTAGGAATGGTAGAACGATGGGTTCGATGACGGTTTGGATGTACCGTGCACTATTCAGTGTCCCCTCGACGATCACCAGTGGTGTACGGCCAGTGTAGGAGATCGCTCCCCACACCATGATGCCGGGTGTTGGCCCTGTGTGCCTCGGTCGTATGCAGTCCTGATTGTGGCGCTCACCTGCACGGCGCCAAACACGCATACGACCATCATTGGCACCAAGGCAGAAGCGACTCTCATCGCTGAAGACGACACGTCTCCATTCGTCCCTCCATTCACGCCTGTCGCGACACCACTGGAGGCGGGCTGCACGATGTTGGGGCGTGAGCGGAAGACGGCCTAACGGTGTGCGGGACCGTAGCCCAGCTTCATGGAGACGGTTGCGAATGGTCCTCGCCGATACCCCAGGAGCAACAGTGTCCCTAATTTGCTGGGAAGTGGCGGTGCGGTCCCCTACGGCACTGCGTAGGATCCTACGGTCTTGGCGTGCATCCGTGCGTCGCTGCGGTCCGGTCCCAGGTCGACGGGCACGTGCACCTTCCGCCGACCACTGGCGACAACATCGATGTACTGTGGAGACCTCACGCCCCACGTGTTGAGCAATTCGGCGGTACGTCCACCCGGCCTCCCGCATGCCCACTATACGCCCTCGCTCAAAGTCCGTCAACTGCACATACGGTTCACGTCCACGCTGTCGCGGCATGCTACCAGTGTTAAAGACTGCGATGGAGCTCCGTATGGCACGGCAAACTGGCTGACACTGACGGCGGCGGTGCACAAATGCTGCGCAGCTAGCGCCATTCGACGGCCAACACCGCTGTTCCTGGTGTGTCCGCTGTGCCGTGCGTGTGATCATTGCTTGTACAGCCCTCTCGCAGTGTCCGGAGCAAGTATGGTGGGTCTGACACACCGGTGTCAATGTGTTCTTTTTTCCATTTCCAGGAGTGTATATATATATATATATATATATATATATATATGATAGAAAAGTGGTAAAAATATTACATGAGGAGTTATAACAAGAAAGTTTTTATGAAATCAAGAAAAGCGACACAACCCTTACAATTAATTAATAATTAGCTGATAACATTGCACATTCGACGAGTAAAGAACAAACATATTTGTGTTGTATAGGCTATAATGGAATTTACTGGGAAAATTACTTACTTGAAATTTAAAGAATGCTTCTACTAATTCTATATAAATTTTACACTCTTTAGGTCGACTTTTCTCAAGTATTGCACTTTCGAGTTCTGTCACCATTCTTTCCGGGGAGCGACAGATGTGACGGGAGCGTTCGTCTTCCTTAGAATGCAAACAGCGAATACGTGGAAGAGAAACACTTTGTAGCCACTTGGCTATTATGCGCCATTCTTGATGTTGGTAGAAATTTTTGCCACTTTCTATGAACCATAGAACAACAACGGTGCTATATTTTTCCAAGTTGTTGTACCCCGCATCGACCGAACTCTTTGACCAAGATGAGCAACCCGCTAATCTTATTTCTCTCCCACAACACTACTTGTTCTAAGAAGATCAAATGACTGTTGCGTACAAATGACGAGGAAGTTTCCAGCACTTCTAGTTTGCATGTGACAGTTTCGTGCGTCCATACTTCGCTGAAACATAAACAATTTTCGTGGCACTTACTGTATTTCTGCCTGATAAGTTGATGTTTTCATGTTCTTTTCTTTTAAATTTAAGGTTGGGTGGTTGGTTTAAAAAAGTGGTGGCCGGGGGGGGGGGGGGGGGGAGGGAGGGACCAAACTGCTTGGTCATCGGTCCGTTTTAATTTAAGGAAACTAGCATAGTGGCATATGATAACTGGACCCGGACACGGAAGTCAGTCTTCTTGCTTTTCTAAGTCACAGAGCCAACACTGATGCCCCCAGACTGATCAGAATCAAAATGAACGCTAAGGTAAAGTTAATCGCCGATCGCGCTGTATGCACGTCTGTATCTGTCTGTGAATCATGTCAGTGGTGTTCTTGTTGGTTAAATGGATGCTTAGGACCGTCTAACAGAAGTTGTTAACGTGCAGGGTGGTTTCCATGTAAATGGCGTTCTGCAATCATAGTGAGAAAGTGTCATGTTGCAACACTCTTAACAGAATTTACGCAGTGAAACGCTCAGAATGTCTAGCCCTGTACTGGGGTAATAATTGGCCCGATAAACGGTTTAGCTGAGGGCGCTGCTTGGGTCGCAAACAATCAACAATTAATGGAGAGTTTGTTATTGACGCCCGCCTGTTGTCAGGTATCGGGTGGCAGAGCGGCTCGCGGCAGCGCCGCAAACAACAGATAATCGCTGCTTCGCAACGGGGAACCAGCGAGATGATACTGCTGTTCGCAACAAGTATTACCGACTCCTTCATCGCACTTGCTGCCACTGATGAATTACAACAAGTGGTAAATCGTAGAAGCGTAGTAGAAAGCATAGGGACGAACACTTCAAGAGAAAAATCATAGCAGTATGTTAAAAAAACTACTCTCATAAAATTGAGTCACATGAATGTATCACCAGTTTCTCCTTCTGAAATCGAAGAAATTATACGTTCTCTCACAAATAAAAGTTCATCTGATTTTGGTGGTGTTTCCAGTAGAGTACTAAAGATTTATTCCCATATAATAAGCCTGGTCTTAAATGAAATATGTACTGTACCATTAACTCAAAGCATTTTTCTTGATAGATTAAAATATGCTGTTCTTAATTATCTTTTTAAGAAAGGTGACAAGAGAGATATCAATAACTACCAACCTGTTTCACTGCTGACATCATTTTCCACAATTTTTAGGAAGATGAAATATTCTGGAATAGCATCTCACCTTAGCAACAATAATATCCTCAGCAAATCAAACGTTTGGTTTCATAAGGGTTGCTCCACTGGGAAGGCCATTTATGTATTCACTCACCAGACTTTACAAGCATTAAATAATAAAACAGCGTTGGTTGGTAATTTCTGCGGTCTATCCAACGCATTTGGCTGTGAATCACGGTATTCTCCTAGATAAATTGAAGTTTTGTGGGACTGGTGGTATAGCCAACAAATGGATAATGTCATATCTAACCAAAATAATTCAGAAAGCTGCACTTTGTAACTCAACCAATATAATCTGCGGACATAATTCTGACTGGGGAGAAATCACGTAGGGGGTTCCCCAAGGCTCAATCTCAGGTCCAATATTGTTTCTCATATATGTAAATGCCCATCCGTCTCATATACAACGAGCAGAATTAGTTCTTTTTGCAGATGAGGTCAATCCAAGCATAAACTGAGAAACATAAGATATGGTAAACACAGTTCTTAAAAGTATAATTGACTGTTTTTCTGTAAATGGTCTCACTCTCAATTATAAAAAGAAGCAATAGATTCAGTTCTGCACATCTACAAAACTACACCAATGACCAATGTAACACGTGGAGAGAAAGTAATAAATAGTGTGGAAACTTCAAAATTTTTAGGTGTCTATATTGATTATAATTTAAATTGGATAAAGCACGTTTTGGAACTCCTAAAATAACTTAGTTCAGTCACATTTGCACACAGAAACATTACAAAACTTCGGGAGAGACAAATCAGTACGTTGACATATTTTGCTTCTTTTCATTCAATAATATCATATGGAATAATGAATGATCTGGGCTAACACATCTTTAAGAAAGAAAGTCTTCATTTAACAAAAAACGTGCGTTAAGAAAAATAAGTGGTGCTCACCCAGAATTATGTTTAGACAACTGTATAAGTTGGGAACTCTGACTATTGATTCACAGTATATTTATTCCCTCGTGAAGTTTGTTGTAAATAATCCACTACAGTTCAAAGAGAACAATGATGTACATCATTATAATACCAGAGGGAAAAATGACATTCATTACCCACATGAAAACTGTCTTCAGCACAAAAGGGGTGCACAATGCGGCAACAAAAATTTTTGACCGATTACCCACTGATATAAAATGTCTGCCAGACAGAAAAATAAAATTTGACAACAAAGTGAGAAATTTGTCCTTGTCAACTCCATCTAATCCGTAGAAGAATTTCTGTTATTGTAATATGTAAAAGGTGGCGGGTTGGACTTACTAACTCGCAACACCTGTATATCTTTTTCTTTTTGAGAAAGAATAGAAACATTCGGAATGTTAGCATATGCACAAATCAATTTACGATCTGAATGTAAAATGACTCGTTTCACATCATTACGATCTATCGTGCACAGTCGTTAATCTAATTCGCATTTTTAATCGTTGTTCGTACTCATAATATCTTTCTTCTATTATTCCTTCCACTTCCAAACTAACTATACCTAAATTCCTTGTACATACTTCATCAACCTACCTATTTGAGTCAAAAGCTTTTTAAACGTCAGTTTCTATATTTTTTCCAATTCATCTTATTTCAGGATTTATTTATTGCCCTTTACTTTTGATATCCTCTTACAAGTTCGCTTCTTGTGTTCTCTACTACTCCTCTACATTAGATTTTGTCTGATATGATTTCTATCTTCAACCAATTCTGTACCCTGCGGATACAGACAGGGGATTCTATTCCTCAGTTCTGTATACAAATTTAATATCAGCAAAGCTCTATTGTTGAGGAAATCTTTCAACACCTACGTCAAACAGATTTATATGTCTCTCTTTCTTCGGCTGTCTTGAGTGGTTGTGATTATCATACAGTACAAGCCTTTCATTTCTTCTGTTGTGTCTTTTCTGTAAAGTAAGTTACTTTTCCGTTTCTACAACTCTTACAGCTATCGTCACCTTTGGTTCATTCCTCTTTACACTCATTGACTCTTTAACCTATCGATATCATTCAGCATTTCTCCAAGATCATCGTTAATCTCTGCCAAAAGAGCTTTGAGGAGCCTCATGAATAGTCCAAAATATTAACACTGCCTTTTTCGATGTGCTCTGATTTTTTTAGTTTTCAATAACAAAGCCGTAATGTACTAAACAAAAACTGTTTTTTTTTATTTAACTCTTGTTCCTTACTGCAAAAACCCACTCATTTCCGAAAATCCGTCTTTTTGTGTGTCATCACGTGAAAAGCCTACTGTGGCAGTTTGCCTGCCACATCTCAGTTGGGCCCGCTCGCCCACTCCCACGCATGTCTAGCGCCCCATTACAAGAAGTCGCTCTCAATGCAACACTTTTTGTGTGCTGCACTTGTTCAGCTCTTGTGATCGATCATGTTTAAGAAGAAAGAATGAAACGCTATATCAACCAAGACAAGGTCATACCTCTAGCAACGCAGAGTCCCTAGAGACAGGAGATATGTCACTGTTCAACATGAAGTAGGAGCTTTCCCTCAAAAAAATTGGTAGTATGAGTCTATGAAAGATAACATATTACGGAATCTGTCGCTTAAACACGCATTCTGAGATGAAGCAGACAGAGAGATATTTTTCAAGCATAAAGGAAATTTAATACTGAAACAACTTTTGTTTTATTTTACTACCACCATAGCATAACTCACAGCTGAAAAAGAAAAGATTCCATAAACTCGCAGTATGTCTTTGCGAGGAGGAAAGTCGAGCATTTGTCGTCAGTGAGTGTTATAGTCTACACAGAAGATGAACAGATAACATGAAAAGGTCCAGCAGTCCATCCAACTGTACTGACATGAAGTGTGGCATACAAGGGTATGTTTAGAACCATTGAGACCTTGAGAAAAGGAGGGCTGAACGCTTTTTAATGTCCGTGAACTTTTAGATTACAAGAGATTAATTATTTAAACGCCCGACATGAGTAACAGCTGCAAAATATATCAGCAGCAGACCGAACCATTTTGTCATGTTTAATAAACAAAAAAACAAAATAAACTGAAGTTGGTCCACTCGTAAGAAGCGAGTGAATTTCGCACTTTTAAGACACCGTTACAAAATATGAAAAAAGTCGAAGCTATCTGATCATCAGAAAATTGAAAAATATTCAGAACTTCGTTTGATATTATAAAAGACAATGAACTAAAATAGCATTCTCAGGAAATAAATTTTGTGGAACGAGTTGTATGAGAGTGAAGCCAAATTAAGGAAGCCCCAGTTAGGTCAGTCAGAAGTTTATGAAACGAGTTCTTATTATCAACAACTGCAATGTTGACTCATTGTGCGTTCGATGAAATTTTAATTATGCGCGAACAGATGTGTCAACGACATGAAATACAGCTTCAGGCAATTAATAATTTATACCCCGTTAAAAAAGTCTGTCAGTACTAACATGTGTGGGGATATTTTTTTGTCTTTTTTACGTTAATATTTGAGGGAATAAAACAGAGCTGAAGGCACAGTGTGTGAATCCCGGGAGAAGGAAGGAGCAAATAAAAAGAAAAAGTGAGGTTTTTAACGTTCTACACTGAAATAATAACGACGACGATCGTGAACTGTGGAAGAACAAAAACGTCAATAATATGTCTAGTCTGCATACAGAGAATCGTTTGCACTAAAGTAATACCTCGACTGTAATGAAAGTGAAAAATCGAGAAAGATAAGTTCACGTTTAGAAATAAGTACGACAGAGCTGCAGCATGTCGTCAGAACTGTTAAAACTGTTATGTCAAAGGACCAGTGAAAAATAGTTTCTGATCTGAATTAATACTGCAAAAACGACAAACACCAACGCTAAGACCCACAGATAACATAGTGCTTTCGCCCAACAGTTATGATGTCTTCACAGAACGTGAGACTGGAATGGAATTCCTACTTAGAACACAATTTAGGTTTAAGATAAGGTGGTGATAATGATGATGATGATTGGTTTGTTGGGTGCTCAAATACGCGGACATCAGCGCCCGTACAAATTCCCAATCTTTACACAGTCCGATCTAGCTACTTTCAGGACTGATGATGGAATGATAAGAACAACACAAACACCCAGTCCGCGGGCAGAGAAAAAAGTCTCCAACCCGGACGAGAATCGAACCCGGGATCCCTTGATCCAGAGGTATTACGATAAGAGAGAGAGCACTCACAGATTGTGGATATCTGTAGAAAGAAGGATAGAGACCTAAAAAGAGGACGAAACAATGGAAGAAACGTAGTAAAGCTGCTACTAAGTAAGTTTAATCGGGATCGTCGCAGCAAGATATGCAGATAAGTGCATTTCAAGAAAGCTTTCTTCAACAAAACAGACCTGCTAATCTCAAATATTGACATGGAGTAGAGTGATACGTTCCTGAAACAGTATATTTTTAGTACAACACCCACTGAAAATAAATAGTCGACCGAGGACCGAGGGACAACCATAAAAGCAGTCAAGGGAATCTAATAGTATCTGTTGCTTCAGAAGTGTTACGAAGTCAACATAGGAGTATCGTTGGTTTTTTTCTATAGAAAGTAAACAGGCCAGCAAAAGATAAGTCGAAATGGATAACAATGTTCAATAGTGGAAAGACTGATGTGTACAAAAATTACAATGTAAAGCAGCAAAATAATGTTTGCTGCTTTAATGTCTCTGAAAAAAATTTAAGTGATGAAGTCTTCGCAAGTCCCATCATCTCTCCATCATCTCTCAGGTCTTTCAGTGCTCTGTCAAACTCTTCACGCAGTATCGTATCTCCCATTTCATCTTCATCTACATCCTCGTCCATTTCCATAATACTGTCCTCAAGTACATCGCCCTTGTATAGACCCTCTATATACTCCTTCCACCTTTCTGCTTTCCCCTCTTTGCTTAGAACTGGGTTTCTATCTGAGCTCTTGATATTCATACAAGTGGCTCTCTTTTCTCCAAAGGTCTCTTTAATTTTCCTGTAGGCTGTATCTATCTTAGCCCTAGTTACATTTGTCCTCTAGCCATACCTGCTTAGCCATTTTGCACTTCCTGTCGATCTTATTTTTGAGACGTTTGTATTCCTTTCTGCTTGCTTCATTTACTGCATTTTTATATTTTCTCCTTTCATCAATTAAATTCAATATTTCTTCTGTTACCCAAGGATTTATACTAGCCCTCGTCTTTTTACCCACTTGATCCTCTGCTGCCTTCACTACTTCATCCCTCAGAGCTACCCACTCGTCTTCTGCTGTATTTCTTTCCCCCAACCTGTCAATTGTTCCCTTATGCTGTCCCTGAAACTCTGTACAACCTCTGGTTTACTCAGTTTATCCAGGCCCCATCTCCTTAAATTCCCACCTTTTTGCAATTTCTTCAGTTTTAATCTACAGTTCATAACCAATAGATTGTGGTCAGAGTCCACATCTGCCCCTGGAAATGTCCTACAATTTAAAACCTGGTTCCTAAATCCCTATCTTACCATTATATAATCTATCTGATACCTTTTAGTATCTCCAGGATTCTTCCATGTATACAACCTTCTTTTATGATTCTTGAACCAAGTGTTAGGTCTGATTAAGTTATGCTCTGTGCAAAATTCTACCAGACGGCTTCCTCTTTCGTTTCGTAGCCTCAGTCCATATTCACCTACTATGTTTCCTTCTCTCCCTTTTCCTACTGTCGAATTCCAGTCACCCATGACTATTAAATTTTCGTCTCCCTTCACTACCTGAATAATTTCTTTTATCTCATCATACATTTCTTCAATTTCTTCGTCATCTGCAGAGCTAGTTGGCATATAAACTTGTACTACTGTAGTAGGCATGGGCTTCGTGTCTATCTTGGCCACTATTATACGTTCACTATGCTGTTTGTAGTAGCTTACCCGCACTCCTATTTTTTTATTCATTATTAAACCTACTTCTGCATTACCCCTATTTGATTTTGTATTTATAACCCTGTATTCACCTGACCAGAAGCCTTGTTCCTCCTGCCACCGAACTTCACTAATTCCCACTATATCTAACTTTAACCTATCCATTTCCCTTTTTAAATTTCTAACCTACCTGCCCGATTAAGGGATCTGACATTCCACGCTCCGATCCGATAACGCCAGTTTTCTTTCTCCTGATAACGACGTCCTCTTGAGTAGTCCCCGCCCGGAGATCCGAATGGTGGACTGTTTTACCTCCGGAATATTTTACCCAAGAGGACGCCATCATCATTTAACCATACAGTAAAGCTGCATGCCCTCGGGAAAAATTACGGCTGTAGTTTCCCCTTGCTTTCAGCCGTAAGCACAGCAAGGCCGTTTTGGTTATTGTTACAGGGCCAGATCAGTCAGTCATCCAGACTGTTGCCCCTGCAACTACTGAAAAGGCTGCTGCCCCTCTTCCGGACCACACGTTTGTCTGGCCTCTCAACACATACCCCTCCGTTGTGGCTGCACCTACGGTACGGCTATCTGTATCGCTGAGGCACGCAAGCCTCCCCACCATCGCCATGGTCCATGGTTCATGAGGGGAGGTTATATTCTGTAAGGATATAAAATACAGAGTGAACTAACACTGAAAGATGTGCGGTTCTAATTGTGTGCAAAACAAAGAACCAAACAAACAAACAAAGACAAAGAGAGGTCGTCTACTCCCAGTTTCTGTCTTACACTTTCATTTATATTTTTTTCCGTAACTATGCTACCAGTCCTACGGGTAAATGTACCATTTACTATGTCATGTACGTAGTGTACTAAAACTACCGAACCGTAGTTTCGGTAAAGCGCTCTACTAGGAACATACTTCGTACTGACGACAGTGCGGCTTCTACATCTACCTCTACGTACATACTCCGCCAGCCACCAAGCCGTGTGTGGCGGAGGTCACAATTCGCGCCAAAGTCATATTTCCCCCGTCTGTTCCACTCGCGGATCGTGCGAGGGAAAAACGACTGTCTGAACGCCTCAGTACTAGCTCTAACTTCCCTTCTCTTTGAATGGTGATCATTGCCCGATATGAAAGTTAGTGGTAATAATATATGCTCTACATCCTCGGCGAATATCGGATTTCGGAATTTAGTGAGTAGCCCCATCCGCTTAGCGAGCCTTCTGTCTGCAATGTGTCCCACTTTAAACTTTCTATGAGACTTGTAACGCTCTCGCGATGGCTAAATGTACCAGGCACGAATCTTTCTCCTCTTCTTTGGACGTTCTCAATCTGTTGAATCACACGCAGCTGTTAAGGGTCCCCATACAGACGAATAATACTCTAAGACTGGACGACCTAACGTATTGGAAGCTATTTCCTTTGTTGAAGGACTGCATCGCTTCAGGATTCTACCAATAAACCGCAATCTAGAGGTCGCCTTGCCCGTTACTTGTGTAATATGATAATTCCATTTGAGATTATTTCGAATAGTCACACCCAGATACTTGACGGATGTTATCGCTTCCAAAGACTGGGCATCTATTTTGTACTCGTACATTAATGGGAATTTTCACCTTGTTATACGCAGTAGGTTACACTTCCTAATAGTGAGAGATAACTGCCAGTCATTACACCACGCATTTATTTTCTGCAAATGTTCATTGATTTGTTCACAACTTTCGTGTGATACTACTTTCCTGTAGACTACAGCATCATCGGAAAACAGTCTAACGCCGCTGTCAACAACATCAACCAGATCGTTTATGTAACTCGTAAAAAACAGCGGAGCCGGCCGAAGTGGCTGAGCGGTTCTACGCGCTACAGTCTGGAACCGCGCGACCGCTACAGTCGCAGGTTCGAATCCTGCCTTGGGCATGGATGTGTGTGATGTCTTTAGGTTAGTTAGGTTTAAGTAGTTCTAAGTTCTAGGGGACTGATGACCTCTGATGTTAAGTCCCATAGTGCTCAGAGCCATTTGAGCCAAAACAGGAGACCTATTACACTGCCCTGGGGCACACCTGAAGTTACGCTTGTTTCTGTTGAAGTCACCCCGTTCAGGACGACATACTGCTCCCTGTCTGTTAGAAAAATATCTATTCAACCGCATATGTTATCGGATAGGCCGTAAGCGCGCACTTTTTGGAGCAAGTGACAGTGTGGAACTGAGTCGAACGCCTTTCGACAGTCGGATATATGGCATAAACCTGGGAGCCGGTATCTAGAGCCTTCTAGACACACAATCCTCAGTTTTCTCCCAAAGAGCTCGTTTGTGTATCCTTGTTTACTGGGACGTTTTCGCTCCTACTGTACACTTTCACCCGTGTCAGTTTTCACTGTAAACTACGATGCACTCTATAGAGCTTGTAACGTCTCTTAGTAAAAGACATATTATATGTGGTAAAAAAGAAAAGGAGAAAAGAATAATTGAACTGGATGATTGTAATTGCGTGGACAACGATTGTGTGAACTTTATGTAATAAAGTGAAAGAATTATGTGTCATGTTTTGTTCTTGTATAGAATTATGTACTGATTATTTTTAAGATAATATCTGTGTCGGCGAGTACTGAAACCGCCACAGACGATACTTATTAAATATCAACAAAGATGAGAATATGTGACTAGTATAAATAGTAACGATCAAACAATAATTTCTCTGTCGTCTTCTTGTAGTTACGTGAGTAGGAAGAGCCTGTGACGTTATATTGTACGCTTGTGTAGCACTCTTTTGTCAAGATTGAGAGAAGGACGCCATTAGACATTGATTTGTAAAGGTTTGTAATAATTTAATCTGTTTAAATGTTTTGAATACAGTTACTTATTGAAAACTTGCATTATGATTAGTAATAAGCTTGCCTGGTATTTTATCCCATCCTTTTAAGACATTTTCAGTTATTTAACTATTATTCGTGGTGCAGAGCTGCGCTACGAACGAACGAGCCGCTGCCGCGGCTCATTCAAACTGCATTAAATGAAACCAATCATGTCGCAAAGAAGTGGGCAGGTAATAGTGAACTAAAATTATTTCTGTCAGCTTTCGGAATTGCAGAGCAGAGCAGCAGATTTTCTGGTGTGTTTTACAGATTGACGTGCACTGCTGATAATATATTATTAACAGTGCAAAAGATAATTTAACTTCATAACATAAAAGAAATCTTGCTGTGCGTAGTTCTGGTCTGGCAAACCTTATAGTAAAAACATCTTTTTATATGATAATAGTCTCATGTTATTGTGTTAGTCGTGGTACTTATTGGTGTCCTACTGTTAACAAAAATCCACTGCAAAATTTTGATGTTGAACAATCATTGCGTACTGTAACATCCGTATCGATAACGAATAATTTTCATTAACCTTTTCAATAACTGTAAAGTAAGGAAGATATGTTGAACTTTATGGCGAGTTACAGTAACGAAAAAATGTTCCTTTAATAGAAAGCCAGATCCAGAATAATAAGAACATAATATATTTTATTTTGTTGAAAATTAATGATCCAAAGAAAGTCACAGCACAGCATCACTAAAAGATATTTCGGAGCTCTTTTCGGAGCAACATATTTTATCTCATATATTAGTCGTTATGCGAGTAATAATAAAAGAAAGCAAATAGGGAACCAGCTAAAAGCTGTTGGGACAGCAGTAGCAAATTTTACGTAATTTTTAAGGTGAGGTTATCGTTGGGACACCGGTGAATAGTTTGTTTTATGAGTAATCTGACTGTTGAACGTGTCAGAAGATGAATAGACTGGTCCAGAACATAAATAGACGCAGGACGGCGTGAGAAACGTGTAGAGGCCCCAGACGAGAAACGAAACGGACTTGGGTATGCACTCAGAGCTGGAGACAAATAGAACAGCCGGAACAGGTCACTGCTAGGCGCAGAGGGACGAATAGGGAATGAGAATAAGCGGGCCAGAGAGTGGGAGTGCCGGTGCGGCTGCAGTGGGCAGGCCGGCGCCCCGCGCGGTAAACAAATAAATTCCCCGGGCAGGCGGCGCCAACACGAACAAGGTCTTAGCGGGGCTCAGCGGAGCTGCCAGGTCGAGTGCTGCGCGGCCGTCGCTCTCAAGTCAGCGCAATGCGCGGCTTAGCGGCCGCGGGGCGCGGGCTGCCGCGCTCCTCTTCCCCCGCTCTGGCCGCCGGCTGCTGGGGCCGCGAGGTGCCGCACTTGGGCAGGGCGCGTCCTCGCTCGGCCCAGGACCTGCGAAGCGGTGACCGACCACACGGAACTCGCCGCACTGTTCGCACTTAGCGCGGCCGAAAGAACGTAATAAATAACAGCACGCAATCTATCTTCCCGATATACACTACTGGCCATTAAAATTGCTACACCAAGAAGAAATGCAGATGATAAATGGGTATTCATTGGACAAATATATTATACTACAACTGACATGTGATTGCATTTTCACGCAATTTGGTTGCATAGATCCTGAGAAATCAGTACCCAAAACAACCATCTCTGGCCGTAATAACGGCCTTGATACGCCTGGGCATTGAGTCAAACGCAGCTTGGATGGCGTGTACAGGTACAGCTGCCCATGCAGCTTCAACACGATACCACAGTTCATGAAGATTAGTGACTGGCGTATTGTGACGAGCCAGTTCCTCGGCCACCATTGACCAGACGTTTTCAATTAGCGAGAGATCTAGAGAATGTGCTGACCAGGGCAGCAGTCGAACATTTTCTGTATCCAGAAAGGCCCGTACAGGACCTGCAACATGCGGTCGTGCATTATCCTCCTGAAATGTAGGGTTTCGCAAGGATCGAATGAAGGGTAGAGCCACGGGTCGTGACAAATCTGAAATGTAACGTCTACTGTTCAAATTGCCTTCAATGCGAACAAGAGGTGACCTAGACGTGTAACTAATGGCAACCAATACCATCACGCCGGGTGATACGCCAGTATGGCGATGACGAATACACGCTTCCAATATGCGTTCACCGCGATGTCGCCAAACACGGATGTGACCATCGTGAGGCTGTAAACAGAACCTGGATTCATCCGAAAAAATGACGTTTTGCCATTCGTGCACCCAGCACACCATCGCAGACGCTCCTGTCTGTGATGCAGCGTCAAGGGTAACCGCAGCCATGGTCTCCGAGCTGATAGTCCATGCTGCTGCAAACGTCGTCGAACTGTTCGTGCAGATGGTTGTTGTCTTGCAAACGTCCCCATCTGTTGACTCAGGGATCAAGACGTGGCTGCACGATCCTTTACATGTATGCGGATAAGATGCCTGTCATCTCGACTGCTAGTGATACGAGGCCGTTGGGATCCAGCACGACGTTCCGTATTACCCTCCTGAACCCACCGATTCCATATCCTGGTAACAGTCATTTGATATCGAGCAACAACAGCAGCAATGTCGCGATACGATAAACCGCAATCGCGATAGGCTACAATCCTACCTTTACCAAAGTCGGATACGTGATGGTACGCATTTCTCCTCCTTACACGAGACATCACAACAGCGTTTCAACAGGCAACGCCGGTCAACTGCTGTTTTTGTATGAGAAATCGGTTGGAAGCTTTCCTCATGTCAGCACGTTGTAGGTGTTGCCACCGGCGCCAGCCTTGTCTGAATGCTCTGAAAAGCTAATCATTTGTATATCATAGCATCTTCTTGCTGTCGGTTAAATTTCGCGCCTGTAGCACGTCATCGTCGTAGTGTAGCAATTTTAATGGCCAGTAGTGTATATAAAATTAGGCATCGGGGCGCACGGTACTGGGTAAAGATGGGCAGACTAGACCATGTTCTCCGCTGAACAACAAGCGGGACCTCAAACAATGGAAAATCGATACATGGCAAGAAGAATGGGGCGCAAGTGATAAGAGATGGAGAGTACATACATTTTTTCCGGATATCACGAAAAGGTTAAGAATGAAACATGGTGATTCTAGCCACGGCATGGT
Source organism: Schistocerca cancellata (assembly GCF_023864275.1). Lineage (NCBI taxonomy): Eukaryota > Metazoa > Arthropoda > Insecta > Orthoptera > Acrididae > Schistocerca > Schistocerca cancellata. The sequence goes on from NC_064626.1 coordinate 735,748,885, forward strand.
GCATTTCTTGACTGGGCACGGACCTTATCCCACGCACTTGAACAGCGTGAGTCTAAGAGACACATCTACATGTACATGCGGAAGTATGGAAACCCCCGAACACTCAATTCTGTTCTGCGGGAAATACAGACAACACAGAAACACACCAGGAATATAACACTTGCAAACTGAAAGACACATATACGATACAATCAGAACATCAGAATTATGGGACGAACGAAACGTACTGACAGAAAAAATCTCAGACGAATGCCATAAAAAGTACAGGTGCGAGAGACCGTACAGACGACAAACCTAGATGCAGCACGTACATAGACGCCATAGAGTGGAGGATGAAAACCGAGACAGAAATAAGACGGACAGAAATGCATTGGTCTAAACATAATGTACAAATAACACAATAGATTATACATAACTAAAGCTCAGCATGAATAGATGTAAACAGTGTTGGCGCACCGTCGCAACTGCCACAGGCAAACACGGCACTTTAAACCTGTTAATAGCGTAATTATCTTAGTAACAGCTTTAGTAATTAGCATAGAAATTGTAGATTAGCGTAGATCTTCTTAGTTAAAGGTAAGCAAAGGATTGGAGATTGAGGATCAATCGCTTGAGGACTAATTCCAAGGCTTTCATCCTCAGTTCCCCAGGGTGGAGAGACCATAAACTTCTTCCTTTCCTATCTTCTTTCCTCTTCTTCATTCTAAACTATATTTTTGTATTTCTTTTTCAAAATTTAAATTTCATGCAAATTTTTGTTACACGGTTTCTGAAAGCTGCCATAAAGAAAAGAAAAGGAAAGAGAAATAGCATATAAAGATACCCAAGTAAAAGAAAAGAAAATAAAAGAGAGAAAAACAAAACACGATCAACTATGACCCGCCTACACGTGGCGCGACACGGGCAATGGTGCGATCGGATGCGGGAACTGGTGTGGAGGTTCAGCCATATCAGCGCCCATATACCGATCGCAGCGGTTAAGTGGTCAATAAAGACCCACCTTAAGCAATTAGGTGGCGGGTCGTAAAATCAGGGCGGCAAGTGGAAAAAAAAGTACGCAACCAAACAGTTCACACGGGAAGAAGATAGTCAATATTTAGCGAATGTAATCCATGGCAAGACGTCATGATGGACCACAGGCTGTACTGTGTCTTCCACGAGGAATAGTAAATACGCTGCTCAAAAGAATTAAGGGAACACGTGTACGGTATCTTAAGTCTATTTTGATACAGGCGTACCTGCGATCTATTGCATAGCTTGAGTTCTTCACTTCCAATGTATACAACAACGAAAGTCATTCGTCGTCATCTATCGTCTGTATTATGCCTTACAGTACCAGGTGACCCCTCAGAAGGTAGTGAGTAACGGTGTCCCAGTGTTCTTTAGTGAGGTATACAGACGGAAGTTGTCATTTATGGACATTGTGTACAACCAAGTATACGCATTGCGACGTCTTAATCCACTTCAAATTGCAATGGCAGTCTGTTTGATCCAAGGAGGATGGCCATTCCATCGCTTTGCTACAGATTCCAATGTCTCCCCATCTGTCACCCGTAGGTTGTGGATACGGTGCAAGGTCAGTACCCGAGACGAGTTGGACAGGGTTGTCTATACATTGCAACTCCATGTGAAGGCCAATATCTGTCCACCTCAGCGCTGCGGCGCCTTACGGCTACGATCTCAGAAGGGCCATTGAATCCGCCGTGTTCATCAGATTGTAGTGAACAGGTTACGATGATGATGATGATGATTGGTGTTTTAGGGCGCACAACAGCGAGGTTATCAGCGCCCGAACAGGTTACGAGAAAGGACCTTACGACCCAGACGTCACGTTCGAGTACCCCGTCGACAGCACAACATCTCGCAGCTCGCCTTCAGTTCTGCCATTCCCACGCCAACTGGCAACTGCCGGCCGGAGTGGCCGTGCGGTTCTAGGCGCTGCAGTCTGGAACCGAGCGACCGCTACGGTCGCAGGTTCGAATCCTGCCTCGGGCATGGATGTGTGTGATATCCTTAGGTTAGTTAGGTTTAATTAGTTCTAAGTTCTAGGCGACTGATGACCTCAGAAGTTAAGTCGCATAGTGCTCAGAGCCATTTGAACCATTTTTTTTGAACTGGCAACTCCGTCGCTGGTGAAAAGTGTCATTCACAGACAAGTCCAGATATTCTCTTACGCAAGGCGAGGCCGTGTTCGTGTGTGGAGTCGCCCTAGCGAGTAGCATTTGCCAAATGTTTTCCAGGAAATCGATAGATTCGGCCAAGATTTTGTGCTGATGTGCGGAGGCATCAGTGTTGAAAGCCGTACAGATCTTCTTGTCCATGAGCTGGTCAGTACATCGAGCAGATCCTGTTGGACCGCGTGGTGGCTGCTGCATTCCATGGTGGCCCTGAACTTCTCATGCATGATAGTGCCAGGGCCCATGTGGCGGGTGTCACCATGGGTGTCTTGCGAAGTCCAGACATTGAAGTAATGGAACGGCCAGCAGTGAGTCCCGACTTAAACCCCATCGAAAGTGCATATATGGGAAATGAATGAAAGGCACGTTCATAATAGTCCTGTTCCACCGCAAACGCTCCAATAACTCTCAAGGGCTTCCATTCAAGAATGGGAACGGAAACCACACTCTGACCTTCGTAGACTTGTACAGAGCATGCCACGTAAGCGATAAACGATTGCAGACGGCATACGCGTTATTGAAGCTCTCAGAGTCCAATGAAAAGTACCCAGGACGACGCGATGAATGATTGTTTCCATCTTATTTTCGACGCCTATCGGATATTACAATTCTTTTTATGTAAATCAACGAGAATCTAATGAGATTTTGTTGTGTACTTAATTCGTGCAAAATTATGGAATAATTTGGTAACATATCCAACCTTAAATTATTACTAATTCGAGTAAGGCAGACGCCTAAAGTCATGTTCCTTTAACTCTTTTGAGCAGTTTATTTCAGAAGGTGCCGGTATACACCAGTTTCAATAAAACATATCGTATGTGTCAAAATGTTTTTCAGTTACAGAGATGCAGCTGGTTACGGAAATACGTTTTTGTTTCCTATGTTGGTACTCCATTACCAGAAGTTCAAGCTGTGAAGTTGACTTTGAATTTATGTAACTGAATTTTCAACTGTGATTGTTATTGTGATTTGTTGGCTCCGATTAAAGGAAAACAGCGATGATAAAAATAATTTCAAAACCAATTTCAAAAAATATTATACATTACGTATTCAGAAAATTTTCTCAGGTAGCCCAAGTCTACTAAAATCAGCTAATGTTCAGACCACACAATAATGCAGTTTCCGAATAAGTAGAAGCCCTGCCGTATATTTTAACAGATCGTTCTCGTAGCTGTGCAGAGCTTTTTCTCAGCCGACACCACAATGCTAAATAAACTTAAACAGGAAGAATATGATTTAACAATAAGTTACTAATGACAAATGCGGCTGTTGAATGTGACCTTTTTGCTTTTAATGCCTCGAGAAGTTAAACCACACACATGAAATACTACAGATATCACTACGACACATAAGGGTATTAGAAATAATATTCATGTAATGTCCAAGCGTCCAATGTTTGATTAGCCAGAGTGGGTGAGATTACTTCTTACTCGCTTCAATGCTACCCCCGGAAGGAGTACAAAGATAAGACAAAAAAACAGAACGTACTGATAAACAAATGATGGACGAAATTCAGTCAGAAAGATTTCATCATCTACTAAGTTACAAAATCTAATTGCAGAATGAATAAAAATTGCATTAACATTGAAGAAAAATAGTAGCTTATGCCCCTGTGGTACTTGTGTACAATATTGTAATAGAAACGCTGCTGTTGCTTTTACGGTGGACGATTACCTAAACAAGAGGTTAAGAGTCAATAGTGTTTACTCTTGTTGTCGCTGAACTGTGGGAAACTCGTACAGTGCCGAGCAGTTACATTTCATCTCAACGTCCAAAAGAACAAAGTGTGGATGAGGTGCAAGACATTATTCAGCTGATAGTAGGTACTCCTTCAACAAGCACACGCAGGATTTCTACCCACATTGGTGTTCCACTAACAAGAACATGGTGGTGGTTACGTACCCTCATCATTTACAGCAGATTAAAGGCGTTTGAGAATGAAATGAAGGTAGCCAATTGGAATTCTGTTGCCGAATAGCTGCAAATAGCCCAACAATCCCATCGATCATCCCCATATCCTACTCTTCTGTCAGTTAAGCGTGTGTGTGTGTGTGTGTGTGTGTGTGTGTGTGTGTGTGTGCGAGCGCGCGCGCGTATGCGTGCGCTTGCGTGTTATGGAACGCCGTGTGTGAATGTGTGCTATGAAACGGCGGTGAACATTACGGTTTCCGCTGTAACCGTGCCAATCTCTGACTGCACAGCCTACTAATTGCATAATTAATTAATAAGCACCGGAAGCTATCGTAATAGTCCAAACCGACCTACAGGGTGTTACAAAAACGTATTGCCAAACTTTCAAAAAACAATCCTCACACACAAATAAAGAAAAGATGTTATGTGGACATGTGTCCGGAAACGCTTAATTTCCTTGTTAGAGCTCATTTTAGTTTCGTCAGTATGTACTATACTTCCTCGATTCACCGCCAGTTGGCCCAATTGAAGGAAGGTAATGTTGACTTCGGTGCTTGTGTTGACATGCGACTCATTGCTCTACAGTACTAGCATCAACCACATCAGTACGTAGCATCAACAGGTTAGTGTTCATCACTTACGTGGTTTTGTAGTCAGTGCAATGTTTACAAATGCGGAGTTGGCAGATGCCCATTTGATGTATGGATTAGCACGGGGCAATAGCCGTGGCGCGGTACGTTTGTATCGAGACAGATTTCCAGAACGAAGGTCTCCCGACAGGAAGACGTTCGAAGCAATTGATAGGCGTCTTAGGGAGCACGGAACATTCCAGCCTATGACTCACGACTGGGGAAGACCTAGAACGACGAGGACACCTGCAATGGACGAGGTAATTCTTCGTACAGTTGACGATAACCCTAATGTCAGCGACAGAGAAGTTGCTGCTGCACAAGGTTACGTTGACCACGTCACTGTATGGAGAGTATTACGGGAGAACCAGTTGTTTCCGTACCATGTACAGCGTGTGCAGGCACTATCAGCAGCTGATTGGCCTCCACGGGTACACTTCTTCGACTGGTTCATCCAACAATGTGTCAATCCTCATTTCAGTGCAAATGTTCTCTTTACGGATGAGGCTTCATTCCAACGTGATCAAATTGTAATTTTTCACAATCAACATGTGTGGGCTGACAAGAATTGTGCAATCACGTCATCAACACAGATTTTCTGTGAACGTTTGGGCAGGCATTGTTGGTGATGTCTTGATTGGGCCCCATGTTCTTCCACCTACGCTCAATGGAGCACGTTATCATGATTTCATACGGGATACTCTACCTGTGCTGCTAGAACATGTGCCTTTACAAGTACGACACAACATATGGTTCATGCACGATGGAGCTCCTGCACATTTCAGTCGAAGTGTTCGTACGCTTCTCAACAACAGATTCGGTGACCGATGGATTGGTAGAGGCGGGCCAATTCCATGACCTCCACGCTCTCCTGACCTCAACCCTCTTGATTTTCATTTACGGGGGCATTTGAAAGCTCTTGTCTACGCAACTCCGGTACCAAATGTAGAGACTCTTCGTGCTGGTATTGTGGACGGCTGTGATACAATACGCCATTCTCTAGGGCTGCATCAGCGCATCAGGGATTCCATGCGACGGAGGGTGGATGCATGTATCCTCGCTAACGGAGGACATTTTGAACATTTCCTGTAACAAAGTGAAGTCACGCTGGTACGTTATGTTGCTGGGTGTTTCCATTCCATGATTAATGTGATTTGAAGAGAAGTAATGAAATGAGCTCTAACATGGAAAGTAAGCGTTTTCTTTCTTTCTTTCTTTCTTTGTGTGTGAGGAATGTGTTTCCCGAAAGTTTGGCCATACCTTTTTGTAACACCCTGTATACGTTTACTGTTGTTGGCCAATCAGGCCTTTATGCCGTATTCCATCTTTGTCGCGTTAGCGTTGTTTCTGTCAGCCTCTGCCGTTTGATTTCACACCGACAGATGGCGTGAGTCGAATCAACACCCAGCATCGTCTTGATCACACAGTCAAACGCTTCTAAACAATCAACTTAAATTGTAATACATTACACAGTTTCGCAGTGACAGGTTGGAGATAAAGACTGTGCCTCAATGTTGGTATCACAGGTGTAGTAAACTTGTGGTGAGCATGGCATTTTGGATCACATAGAGTACTTAATACACTCCTGGAAATGGAAAAAAGAACACATTGACACCGGTGTGTCAGACCCACCATACTTGCTCCGGACACTGCGAGAGGGCTGTACAAGCAATGATCACACGCACGGCACAGCGGACACACCAGGAACCGCGGTGTTGGCCGTCGAATGGCGCTAGCTGCGCAGCATTTGTGCACCGCCGCCGTCAGTGTCAGCCAGTTTGCCGTGGCATACGGAGCTCCATCGCAGTCTTTAACACTGGTAGCATGCCGCGACAGCGTGGACGTGAACCGTATGTGCAGTTGACGGACTTTGAGCGAGGGCGTATAGTGGGCATGCGGGAGGCCGGGTGGACGTACCGCCGAATTGCTCAACACGTGGGGCGTGAGGTCTCCACAGTACATCGATGTTGTCGCCAGTGGTCGGCGGAAGGTGCACGTGCCCGTCGACCTGGGACCGGACCGCAGCGACGCACGGATGCACGCCAAGACCGTAGGATCCTACGCAGTGCCGGAGGGGACCGCACCGCCACTTCCCAGCAAATTAGGGACACTGCTGCTCCTGGGGTATCGGCGAGGACCATTCGCAACCGTCTCCATGAAGCTGGGCTACGGTCCCGCACACCGTTAGGCCGTCTTACGCTCACGCCCCAACATCGTGCAGCCCGCCTCCAGTGGTGTCGCGACAGGCGTGAATGGAGGGACGAATTGAGACGTGTCGTCTTCAGCGATGAGAGTCGCTTCTGCCTTGGTGCCAATGATGGTCGTATGCGTGTTTGGCGCCGTGCAGGTGAGTGCCACAATCAGGACTGCATACGACCGAGGCACACAGGGCCAACACCCGGCATCATGGTGTGGGGAGCGATTTCCTACACTGGCCGTACACCACTGGTGATCGTCGAGGGGACACTGAATAGTGCACGGTACATCCAAACCGTCATCGAACCCATCGTTCTACCACCTAGACCGGTAAGGGAACTTGCTGTTCCAACAGGACAATGCACGTCCGCATGTATCCCGTGCCACCCAACGTGCTCTAGAAGGTGTAAGTCAGCTACCCTGGCCAGCAAGTTCTCCGGATCTGTCCCCCATTGAGCATGTTTGGGACTGGATGAAGCGTCGTCTCACGCGGTCTGCACGTCCAGCACGAACGCTGGTCCAACTGAGGCGCCAGGTGGAAATGGCATGGCAAGCCGTTCCACAGGACTACATCCAGCATCTCTACGATCGTCTCCATGGGAGAATAGCAGCCTGCATTGCTGCGAAAGGTGGATATACACTGTACTAGTGCCGACATTGTGCATGCTCTGTTGCCTGTGTCTATGTGCCTGTGGTTCTGTCAGTGTGATCATGTGATGTATCTGACCCCAGGAATGTGTCAATCAAGTTTCCCCTTCCTGGGACAATGAATTCACGGTCTTCTTATTTCAATTTCCAGGAGTGTATAATGTAACTTTGTAAAGTATTAAACATGTATACGATGATGGCAGTTATTGGCAGTACTGTGACAGTTGTGCAATGCATTTCAGTTCACGCAATTTTTACGAAATGACTTCGACTGTATTCCATCATTTATTTATCCTTAGAGATCTATAAACAGACCTTATTACCCCACGTTCCTGCAGGTAGCTTAGCTCAGTTTACTGCCACAGCCCCAAAGCAGCAAGTATTCTTAACTCTTATAAAATTATCGTACTTTCAGTCGCATCTACAGTTGTGAATCCAAGTGAAATGATTCATGGGACGTTGTATGCTACATAGGAGCGTTCTCAAGCACTTTTAAATGAATCCTGAAGGCCGTTAATAGACTATACTACTGATAGTAGCGTCTTAGCCCGCTTGCCAGGGCTCCATGCTCAGTCCCGCAGTCTTCCACTCCCTCCAACGTTGCAAAGAGATGTGGAATCTAATTTGACACATCGATGCACAGCCTGGTGATTGTGAACTGCACCATATCCAAGGCTACCTAATGGGCGGAATAATTCTGGTGATGAAAATATCTTCCACATCATGGGTTCCAGCCAGTCACCTGCTAGTCTAGATTCAGTTTCACAGTATTGTCACGCATCTGTGAGCACAGTTTAGAGACGTAAGTGACCTCCTAACCAACTTTGCAGACGATGAACAGTCTGTCTACGAGCTGTAGCATACTTAGAAGCTGAATATGCCAACTCCTACCACAGATACACGTTGATAACAATAAAATCAGGTTTTTATGTCTTGGACCACACTGAGAAATAAACGTAAGTCAAGCATCAACATCATCAGTGATACAGTTTTGTTTATGCTACTTTTGACATTACTTATGTTGGTAGTGTTTTGTTCAGATAACTACTATGTCGTCAAAAAAATTCCCTGTTTTCGACAGATCATAAACAACAGAAAATCATTCAGAGATGATGTATGTTTAAAAACAATAAGCGTCTGTTTCTCAAAAGATAAGGGACGAGCATCTACGTACAAACATGGCGGTGCTTTTCCTAAAGATAATCCAAGTGAAAGACGTTTACAGACTGCAACCACAGAAGAAAATACTGTAAAATAACATTGTGTAGCATTTGGCAATCGATAGTTAAGGGTGCGTGAAATTACTGACACCATATTTATCCTCATCGAGATCAGCAATCGGAAGAATTTCGTATGTTCTCCAGAAACTTATCCACGTAACCTTCCCGGAAAATGAACGCACCCTTGCCACTTGTGATGCAAAAGCACGTACTTACACTCATTGCTTCGATTACAGTTTCGTTTCTTTGGATACCTCATGGACCCACGTCGAATCGACAGTAACAAAACAGCGCACAAAATCTGTCGTATTCTTTTTAAAACGATCCAAACGTTTCTGAGAAAGTCGTGTTTACTTTCAATTTTTGCCGGCATTTAACAAATACTGAAACAATCACGAACAAAGTCGTCTTATAAGATTCGTATAGCATGGGCTCCTCTGATTTTGTGTGCCGTTTTGTTACAGTCGGCCAATGGCCTTCTCGCAGTCGGTAACACCGATTCCCGCCACATTACCGAACTTAAGCGCAGTCGGGATTGGCTACACTTGGATGGGTGACCCTCCAGGTTTGCCGAGCATTGTTGGCAAACGATGGACACACAGCCCTTCGAAGGCCAATTGAGAATCAACTTGATTGAGAAGTAGCGCTATGGTCACAAAAACTGAAAACGACTGGGAGAGCGCTATGATGACCAAGAGGTCTTCTATATCGGTATCCAATGACAACTGAATATGACACGGCGGTCGGTCGGTGCCGTTGGGCCTTCGGAGACCTGTTCGGACAGAGTTGGTTTTGTTTTGTAATAGTCGATTAGATGTGGGTCCACCATTTCACGAAAGAAACGAACCAGCAAATGGGTGCAAGTTGGTGCTCCTGTATCATAAAATGTCAAGGTTCGGTTCACTTGCCGGAAAGATTATGGCGATAACTTCTGGGGAACATAAGGAACTCTTCCTGTTGCTGACCTTTAATGTCGCTAAAGCAATAAGTGTCGGATACTACGTAAAACCTCGGCTCACGACGTAAAATACAAAAATCACCTTTTTTACAGAAGGGGCTCTAAAAATCGTGAACTGCGTACGACGTGATCAAAGCTCAAAAGAAAGCTATCAGTCTTTCGGGTGCTGGATTTGGCAGTCGAAAAGATAAAACGGAAGTACAAATTCAACGATCGATTCCTTTGGATTACAAATTTCATACCGATGACTTAGCACCTACATAAATAAGTCTTGTACCACTGTGCTTCTTTCAAGCGTTCTCGTTGCCGTTGAGAAAAGTACTCTCTTCCACTGTAATAACTACTACTGTTACCATTGTGCTTCATACAGTCACTTCCTAAAACGTGGTGATTTAGCTGCCTCTGACAATGTCGCTTTAAACAACCCCACATGATAGAAAAATATTCTTTGCCAGTTTGCTCTGGAGGTGTGGAACACACTGTCAAAATTTCGCAGAATAAACGGTAAAGTATACGAAGACATCTTAGATCTACAGTAAAAATTTTTGTTTATAAATGAAACGTCCCCTGTGCTTAAACTGACACACAATATTTTTAGCGCAACACAATCTGACTTTCAATAATCCCTACAAAAGAATGGCCCCGACTAACAATAACTTATACATTTCACGAATCACTTACCTCACAAAAATCTTCATTACTCGAACTATTGCAATACAGCGAGCGCCAATACTGCCAGGTAAATAAAAGATTCTAACTACTGAAGGCACTAACTACTGATAGGCATAGTTAGCAAATGAAAGATTTTCATAGAGAACAAACAATGTATTTACCTTAATAGTGTTCAAAAGTCATAATATATATATCAGTTCATGACATCCAGTCTTACAAATTTACTCTCTCTAATGGACACACGTCCAGATCATCCGCTCTCAAAACTCCGCAATCTCTCTCCCCACATACACCACTGCTGGCGGCTCACCTCCAACTGCGCAACGCTACGCGCTGTTAACAGCCAACTGCCCAACACTACAATAGCAAATTCCAACAATGCAAACCAGCCACAGACTGAACACAGCACAGCCAGTGATTTTCAGACACAGCGCTACGTGGCGTTACCAATATAAAAACCTAAACAGCCTACTTACATAAAGTACTTTAGCACGTCAACGCGGCGAGTCATATACAGGGCGTTTCAAAAAGAAAGAGCAGATTTCAAACATTTATTTCTCAAAAACTACAAATGATAGAAACACAATTCAAACGTTTCTTGTCAGAGAAAGGTTCAAAGTTTTTCAATGGTCCGCGCAGAAGTTCCATGCAAATCCGCAGTGGCGCTGGCGTTTGTTTGTAGGAAAATGGCGACGACACCACAGGAACGATCATTTTGTGTGCTGCAATTTGCAAAGTTAGAGTCCATTGTTGGTGTGCAACGTGCAAAAAAATGGTTCAAATGGCTCTGAGCACTATGGGACTCAACTGCTGAGGTCATTAGTCCCCTAGAACTTAGAACTAGTTAAACCTAACTAACCTAAGGACATCACAAACATCCATGCCCGAGGCAGGATTCGAACCTGCGACCGTAGCGGTCTTGCGGTTCCAGACTGCAGCGCCTTTAACCGCACGGCCACTTCGGCCGGCACCCTGCAACGTGCATTCCGCCGTCAATTCAACAAACAGCCGCCTCGTCATAAGCAAATTTATGAGTGGCATCACAGATTCGTAGAAGATGGTTGCATCTGCAAGCGAAAAAGCACGGGTCGTCCACGCACATCGGATGAAAATGTCGAGCGTGTCCGTGCAGCTTACGAAAGGAGCCCTAGAAAATCCACGACACGGGCAAGTCACGAACTAAACATGTCTAAAACAACGGTATGGCGCGTTCTGAGTAACCGTCTGCACATGAAGCCGTACAAACTGCAGTTATTGCAAGCATTGCGTCCTGACGACCACAACAAAAGGTTCGAATTTTCAAGTGCAATTCTACAGGACATGGAAGAGGACAATTTTGCCGAACGATTAATTTTTTCAGATGAATCAACGTTTCACATTTCTGGTAAAGTTAATCGGCATAACGTACGAATTTGGGCGAGTGAAACTCCGAGGGACGTTATTCAACATGAAAGAGACTCACCAAAGGTTAACGTCTTTTGTGCAATTTCGGTAAACAAAGTTTATGGACCTTTCTTTTTCATGGAGAAAACTATCACAGGAACCATTTACCTGGACATGTTAGAAAACTGGCTATTTCCTCAACTTCAGGAAGATTCAAATCACTTCATCTTCATGCAAGATGGCGCCCCACCACACTTCTCTGAACCTGTACGACGGTACCTAAATAACACCATTCCAGGACGGTGGATTGGAAGAGCAGGAGCACAAGATCAATGTCATCGTCTGTGGCCTCCCAGGTCACCAGACCTTACTCCCTGCGATTTTTATTTGTGGGGGTACATAAAGGACTGTGTTTATGTCCCACCTATGCCCGCTACTCTTCAAGAGGTACGACATCGAATTGTTGTGGCCGTGAATTCGGTAACTAAAGACCAGTTGCGTCGTGTGTGGCAAGAAATGAGATACCGGTTTGATATTTGTCGTGTAACAAATGGTGCTCATATTGAGGTACAGTTTTGATATTTGTTGTGTAACATTTGGTACTCATATTGAGTGAAGGACCGTTGGAATTGTGTTTCTATCATTTGTAGTTTTTGAGAAATAAATGTTTGAAATCTGCTCTTTCTTTTTGAAACGCCCTGTATTAATTTCTTCATTGGGCTTTACACCGGAAGGTTGTTACTTGCACACTTCCCATTTTGATACTTCCTGTTAATTTCGTTGTTTTCGCGAAACACACTTTATTAGGCATCGTTTCGGCACCACTCATGAAAGATTAAGTACTATAAACAGAACAAACTTACAGAGACATTCAAAACCTAATTGCACCACTAATTGCATAAAGGTATATATTACACGAAGGTATAACTTGGTCCAAAAATACAGTGTAACTCATGGTCAATTCCCTCTTGTATTTTTTTACATTACGATTCCTTTTGCTAACAGTCGCCCAAAGCTCTGAGGGGGAATTTATATCGATTACGTGACTGTCACCTGTCTGGATACCGTTCCTCATACAGACGTAGTCTGGGTTGCATAAAGGTGAAATCGATAGGGGCATCTGAATTGTGTATGGAGCCGTTGCTGAACTATTAATGGCATTCACGTTACTTGGGGCACACTACAACCAAAACTATGCTATCTGCAAACAGATGTGTATGTCCCGCTCCCCCCCCCCCCCACCTCTCCTCCCAGCGCTCCAAAAGCATATAGTGAAAACTGTAGACCTATGAGCTGTTCGTGCCCTTTCCGCAGAATATTTTACAGCAACATAAAATTAGGCTCGTGTTATGTGTAAGTTCAGCTCGAATACTCATTAAGATGTCAGTGCTGGAAGCTGATATTCGTTATTATTAGTGACAAAGTGAAATAATGCTGTTTAGTTCTCTTTTGAAAATGCTGCCGTACTACGTAATTTAAACTAAAATTATGTCATCCTGTTACTACAAGCAATTAAAAATAAATTCGATCCATTATAATATTCATTCCTACATGCAAAAGAAAAATTTTTGGGAAAAAATTAGAAAACTTCTCTGGAGCCATGACTAAAGAGAAAGAGAAAGAAAGAAAGATATGGTCAGCATTTAGTCTTATTAATCTACTGCAGCTATTCTCTCTCTCTCTCTCTCTCTCTCTCTCTCTATCCGCTCCTCCTTCCCGTTTTATTTTTAAAGCGTAGGTAGCAACGTGTCTAGAATCATTCTTTTCTCTTATGGTGAGCCAGAAATTTCACATGGAAATCCGAGGCCACTGTAACTTCTGCCGCTGTACTACCAAATATTGCTCGAAGACAGTGCCAATTAGAAATATCCTGAGAAGGGTAGATTAGGCGATTTATGGTAGATTCTAAACCATATGACTGACATGAACAACATCTTTTCCCATAGACTCCTCCGACACTACATAATATCGAGCAAAGCGTGCAACATTGTATCGCTTCGGGAAAGTACCTGGGTGTTTCATCCCTAATTTCTAGTTGATAAGGGCATGTACGTTATGTTAGTCTGAAATAATGTAGTGCGTTAAAAATTGTGAGAGAGTAGTTGGTTGTGTTTGTAGCTCTTGCCAGATAGGGGGGTGTAGAGAGACAGGGTGATACTAGTTTGCAAGATGGGAACATGACCTGAAGTCAGAACCGCGACGCGAGAGACTGTATTACGTTGATCAGTAACCAAGATATGTTCGGGGATTCAGCAGCATCATATGTTCGTGATAATGTGATACCAGTTTCTGGGTACTAGCTGTACTTGGAGAGCTCTTGCTTAGTTAAAGTACAAGAGACGCTGAAAAACTGTAATACACGGAGTTCAGCAGCTGGCTTGGAAATTGCGGCAACATGCACCACGCGTGTAATCACAGAGAGATCTGGAGCACTGGCCACTGCAGCATACTGGACATGTACTTTCGCAAATGAGTGTCCAGACCCCTTCCAGCCACCCTGTTCTAGATTTTCCTGCATCTCTTCACGTAAAGGTCAGGAGGTTGCTCCCTGTAGGTCAAGGTGCATTTTCTCGAATGAGCTCCATAATGACAGGACGTCATAATTTTCCTTCTTGCATTTATGCGTGGAGTCATCTTTAACATTCGTGGAATATAATTAAAAATTTTATACCAGAGTTGACTTCATTTTTTATTTAAAACTAAGACCGTTTTTATTTGAGGCGTCGTTAAATGAGAAGCGAAGTATTCGTTAATTTCATTTTCTATTGTGAATGAGCCATCGTTCCTACGAAAAAAAATCGATAGGCAACGGACTTTACGCTTTGATGGATACGTGAACGTCAGAATTACAGTTTATAACCTTTCCAATCTGTGATTAGTCAAACGTGAATATTTCCGTTGGTGAAGTAAGTGACTGCGTGGTTGCCTTTCAACTAGAACAGCCTATACGGTGGAAACTAGTTGGTGAAGTAAATTTTTCTGACAGGACGTTCTTGTTTTCCCTTCTTCATCAAAAGGCTAAACACAAAAAAATTGAAGCGATTTCCTTAACGGAATATACTTCTCTGTTAAAAGTAATCAGAAGAAGTCGTAATGTACCAATATCTGTGCACAGCAGGTGATTTGTCCGCATCTGAACACCTTGCTGCGGATAGATCCTGTGTGCCCAGGAAAAAGAGAAATAATTGTGAACACAGGGTGTAACCGCCCTGTTAAAATTGTTAGAAACTTAGTCAGCCAGTGCCGTAATTTTGAAATGAAAGTTATTATGATTGTCGCGTAATAAATATTTCGGGTGATGCGCCGTTGCGACACTGGCAAAGGCCAATTGTGGAAATTAAGCCACTGAATATTAAAAGTAATGTTATTAAGGAATACACCAGACTGACTACACAAAATAAGAGAACACTTACATTCGCGAGTGAGTGGTTCAAAATAAGAATTAATACTGTAAGGGACATACGTCATAAGTATAATTACGTCGGTACACAGTCAGTCGTATGCGAACGTACGATCGGGACAGAGGCACGTACGTTCTAAGTACTATCATTCCATGTAGCCTGGGTAAAAAGAATTGTGGTTAAAAGGCGTTTATTCATCTGAGGAAGAAAATAATCGGACATCGTAATTAAATGAAAAGAAAGATTGCAGGTTCTGAATGTCGTGGCAAATATGACCTAAATACTGAAATTGTACTTGGCGGACACGAAGGGAAGATATGAACACATTCACGTACCTCTATTGTTGAGCTGAGCCATCGTGAAGATCGGCGCCTCCATCTAAATTCTCCATACAAAATTAAAATAATAATAATCTTCCATAGTTACAGCAGCTGTGATCCATGGTATCATAAATGAGAAAATCACATTTTTCATAAATTGTTTTAATTATATAACACAATTTCACTTTAAAATTACACAGCACATCCTATCACCAGAACATGAGACCAACGAAAGGTAACTAAACCAATAAACGAAGAGCTTAAATCTTCTTTTGTCCTTCAGTGTTAATTACTTCTGAAATTAATCTTTCGTATGAGAGTCGCATTATTATCTATACATTTATCAATAAGAAAAAATTATTAATTTCCTTTATAAGGCCATGCGAGTAGTGCCCTTATATGTGTGTCCTGGACTTGACAGCGAAGTAACATACATTCCCATGGAGCGCACTTCTACAAATCGTGATTTGGACGCTAGCACGGCGCATCCAGCACGCCGGCCAACGAAGGTCCGGATTTATTTTCGCCCGATATCGGGTCTGTATCTGATGAAGAACACTCTAGAGCGTACAGGTGCCGTACAACGTGCGGAACGTACGACTCCATGCGCACCCGATTCGGCTTTCGTTCTCGAGAGAAAAATGGCTAGGTGCCCGAGGCACAAATGTGTGCCCTTCAGAATAAATCAGTTTCTGCTCTTCGCTGTTACCCTGAGAGGACTTGAGAGAATTGTTTAGTGTAGAGGTTGGCAACCTCGCGTAACCTCTAACTGCTAACAGAGACTTTTCAAAAACTCGAAATAATTGACAGACAAATGTGCAAAGAAATTGCCAAGAGAAAAGACATATATAGAAATTTCTCACAAAGCTGTTATTACAAAAGCTTTTCTCTGTTATTGTATCTAAAATAACGAAGTCTTCAAACCGAAGGCTGGCTGACCCTCGCACTGCTTTAAAACGGTCTGCTACTGACCGTAAGTTCACTTACCTAGCCAGCAGAATCAAAATCACAGTGAGCATAATCAAAAAGAACTGATGAACACAAGTAAAGCAACTACTTTCGTTCATGTATTTTGTAGGGTAATAAAAATATTGAGATGCTTTGTATGACGTGGCTTTCACTTCGCAGAGTAAATGGCGTTGAGCACTATGGGACTTACTACAGAGTAAACATTAAATGTTCTCGTGATTGTCAGTTTGACAGTAGGCGCTTATAAATTACTCGACAGAAACAAAAAGTGAGCAGTAGAGGAAAAAAATTAGTTTGGGTTCAGAACAATTAAACGTAACAGAGAAGCAATTCTGACCTGCATCACATTTGACAGAGTGTATAGAGGAAGACCATGATGTCTTACCATTTCTAGTGTTGGAAACAGACTCGGGCATTGTGAAGTGGATTAAGATATTCGAATTGTTTTAGAACGATGTCATAACTCAGAGCCAAAGACGCGCAAATTACAATATATATAGGATAAAAAATAGGAAGAATAACGGAAGGTTACTCTTACGAATTGTTGTATTGAGTTGAGTGTCGAGCTTGCTGTTTTTATTTATTTATTTATTTTCCCATTGAGTCTTCTGTCTTCCAGAGCTCTGATTCGTTTGCCTCTCTTCTGCCAACCTCTCGTCGCCAATGAACTCAGTTCAGTTTCTGTCTTCCTTATAGTTTTCACTCTCCACAGCTCCTTATAATACCATGGATGCTTTAATACAGTTCGAATCATCCTGTTTCTTCTTCTTGACAGTGTTTTCCCTTTATTTCTTTCTTTGCCGATTCTGTGGAGTAAGTACTCATTTCTAATTTTACCAGTCCAGCTAATTTTCAACATCCTTCTACAGTACATCTCAAACTCTTGGCTATCCCTTTTTCCTGGTATTCTCACAATTCATAATTCGCTACCATACAAAGCCAAGCTCCAATCATACAAAATCAAAAAATTCTTCCTCAACATAAAACCTATGTTTCATACTTTTAGTCTTCTTTCGACCAGGATTCCCCCTTCTCCAGTGCTACTCTGTTTTTTGTGTCCTTCTTACTTCGTACTTTGAGTTTTATTTTACTTCCCAGGTAGGAGAATTCGTTAACTGCGTCTACTACATGGTTACTGATTTTGGTGTTAAGTTTATCGCTTCATTTTCAGTTTACATTCCATCCATATTCTGTGGACATTAGATTGTTCATCCCATTCAACAAATCCTATGATTATTCCTCACTTTCTCTGAATATAGCAATGTTGTCAGTGAATCTTATCTTGATATACTTTCAGTTTATATCCTAACACCACTGTTGAAACTATCTTTTATTTCCTCCACGGCATTCTCAATGCATAGCTTGAACAATAAGAGCGAAGGACGTCATCCATTTCTTACGCCCTTTTTAATTCGTGTACTTTGTTTTTGGTCTTTCATTTTTATTGTTCCCCCTTGGTTCATGAGAATATTGTATATTACCCGTCTTTCCCTACAGCTCATTCCTATTTTTCTCAGAATTTCGAAAACCTTGCACCATTTTACATCGTGAAACAATTTTCTAGGTCGACTGTCCCTATGAACGTGATTTTATTTTTCTTAAGTCATGCTTCCCTTACCAAGCGCAACGTCAGAGAACCTCTTTGGTGCCTTAAACCTTCTGAAAGCGAAACTGACTGTCTGCTGACAGACACTCAATTTTCTTCTCCAGTATTCTGTATACTACAATCGTCAGAAAATTGAATCCATGAGACGTTAAGCTGATTATGTGATAGTTCTCACTATTTTCTGCTCTTCCTGTCTTCAGAACTGTGTGGATGGCATTTTTCCTAAAGTCTGATGGTATCTCTCCATTCACACATTCTTAGACTCCATAACGAATAGTCGTTTTTTTACCAATTCCCCAAATGATTTTAGAAACTCCCAAGGAATGTTGTCTGTTTCTTCTGATTTATTTGATCACAAGTCGTCCAGAGCTCTTCCAAATCGACTCCCATTTCTTCTTTATTTTCTCATCTGACAATTTCTCCCCCTTCGTAGAGACCTTCTACGTACTCTTTCCCAACTAACTGCTCTCTCCTCTCCCTATAAGAATGGAAATCCCATTCCTCTTTTAAAGTTTCTTACCTTGCGTTTAATTTCACCGAAGGCTGTTACGACCTTTTTATATGCTGAATGTCCTTCTGATGACCATTTCTGTTTCGAGACCTACACATTTTTGCTACAACCATTTCTTTGATCTTTGCCCCGTCTTCAATGACTGAAGCTACGCTATCTAGGTATCTAGTAAATGTTGTACTTTGTTAGGTCCTCTAAAACAGGTATTGCGTTATGAAACTGGCTGTGATCATTCCTGTGGGTTTTGACACGTTCACTATCACTTTTCAGTGCTAATGAATGTCTTTTCTTGTGCTTTCTAATACAACACCTGCCTCTCGCGTTTTTACCCTTTGTTTAT
Organism: Schistocerca cancellata; assembly: GCF_023864275.1. NCBI lineage: Eukaryota > Metazoa > Arthropoda > Insecta > Orthoptera > Acrididae > Schistocerca > Schistocerca cancellata. Next base: position 735,767,826 of record NC_064626.1, read on the forward strand.
TCGTATCAGGAATGGTGAATTCAAAAATGGCTCTGAGCACTATGGAAGTTAACATCTGAGGTCGTCAGTCCCCTAGAACTTAGAACAACTTAAACCTAACCAACCTAAGGACATCACACACATCCATGCCCGAGGCAGGATTCGAACCTGCGACCGTAGCGGTCGCGCGGTTCCAGACTGAAGTGCCTAGAACCGCTCGGCCACTCTAGCCGGCAATGGTGAATTACTGTAGTTGCTCCAGGAAAGGAAGGTGCAACGAGAAAGAGAACTACATGAAAGGAGAAAAAGTTCGACTTTTATGAATACTTTGACGTACTATACCGTTTCGGTTGCATTTTGAATAAATGTCTTAAATATATTATTATGTGGGAAAAATGTGTAAGATAATAGAACAAAGTCTTTGGTCATCTGTAGCAGTCGTTTCTTGGTATTCATACACATAAAAGGAAAGAAATCTACAGCTCGAAAATGGTCTTTCCTTTTAAGAGTGACAAATCACAAGAAAGATAGACAGACACCTACTTAGTTTAAAACTGAAATATATTTCCCATGTGCTACTATGTAACGTGAAGAAAAAGCTAGATGTTTTATTCGAAAGAAAAAGTTCGTCAAGTATTTCACTCTTGGTGAGATAGGATGAACTGCACAGTAGAGAAAAAAACTGTGCGTGCGTGCGTGTGTGTGTGTGTGTGTGTGTGTGTGTGTGTGTGTGTGTGTGTGACTGAGAAAGAGAGATAGAGAGACAGACGACCGGAAGTAAACAGGATTCGAAGTACATGTTAATAACAATGTGAAACGAAGATATGTGAAGCACATGAAAGCTGGAAATGTGAAGCGGTGCATTGAGTGAAATTTCGGAATTTACTTTAAATATATTTCCTGCAAAAGTCTGGTACGGAACACTTCCTTTATTTATTTTTGTCACAACACCGGCATCCTCACACCTACACTCCTGGAAATTGAAATAGGAACACCGTGAATTCATTGTCCCAGGAAGGGGAAACTTTATTGACACATTCCTGGGGTCAGATACATCACATGATCACACTGACAGAACCACAGGCACATAGACACAGGCAACAGAGCATGCACAATGTCGGCACTAGTACAGTGTATATCCACCTTTCGCAGCAATGCAGGCTGCTATTCTCCCATGGAGACGATCGTAGAGATGCTGGATGTAGTCCTGTGGAACGGCTTGCCATGCCATTTCCACCTGGCGCCTCAGTTGGACCAGCGTTCGTGCTGGACGTGCAGACCGCGTGAGACGACGCTTCATCCAGTCCCAAACATGCTCAATGGGGGACAGATCCGGAGATCTTGCTGGCCAGGGTAGTTGACTTACACCTTCTAGAGCACGTTGGGTGGCACGGGATACATGCGGACGTGCATTGTCCTGTTGGAACAGCAAGTTCCCTTGCCGGTCTAGGAATGGTAGAACGATGGGTTCGATGACGGTTTGGATGTACCGTGCACTATTCAGTGTCCCCTCGACGATCACCAGTGGTGTACGGCCAGTGTAGGAGATCGCTCCCCACACCATGATGCCGGGTGTTGGCCCTGTGTGCCTCGGTCGTATGCAGTCCTGATTGTGGCGCTCACCTGCACGGCGCCAAACACGCATACGACCATCATTGGCACCAAGGCAGAAGCGACTCTCATCGCTGAAGACGACACGTCTCCATTCGTCCCTCCATTCACGCCTGTCGCGACACCACTGGAGGCGGGCTGCACGATGTTGGGGCGTGAGCGGAAGACGGCCTAACGGTGTGCGGGACCGTAGCCCAGCTTCATGGAGACGGTTGCGAATGGTCCTCGCCGATACCCCAGGAGCAGCAGTGTCCCTAATTTGCTGGGAAGTGGCGGTGCGGTCCCCTACGGCACTGCGTAGAATCCTACGGTCTTGGCGTGCATCCGTGCGTCGCTGCGGTCCGGTCCCAGGTCGACGGGCACGTGCACCTTCCGCCGACCACTGGCGACAACATCGATGTACTGTGGAGACCTCACGCCCCACGTGTTGAGCAATTCGGCGGTACGTCCACCCGGCCTCCCGCATGCCCACTATACGCCCTCGCTCAAAGTCCGTCAACTGCACATACGGTTCACGTCCACGCTGTCGCGGCATGCTACCAGTGTTAAAGACTGCGATGGAGCTCCGTATGCCACGGCAAACTGGCTGACACTGACGGCGGCGGTGCACAAATGCTGCGCAGCTAGCGCCATTCGACGGCCAACACCGCGGTTCCTGGTGTGTCCGCTGTGCCGTGCGTGTGATCATTGCTTGTACAGCCCTCTCGCAGTGTCCGGAGCAAGTATGGTGGGTCTGACACACCGGTGTCAATGTGTTCTTTTTTCCATTTCCAGGAGTGTATATTGCATATTTTTATTTGCCTGTAAGTCAATAAGACGTTAACAGCCTCACTGCGAATCGTAGTAATGGGGAACAAAAATCAGATAAGGCACACACTCGCACGCACGCACTCACACACACACACACACACACACACACACGCATACAGTGTAACCAAAAGTAAAAATTCAGCTGCTTTTCTTTAAATTTATTTTCCGATTATTGTCTTACTGTGTTATAAGATATTAGTACAGAATATACCAACAGACCCTCTCATGTGTGTCATTGTCCACTTCCATTTATGACGTCGCTTTGCCTACACCTCAAAAGATGACAATGAGGAGCTGAAATAAATGTTATGAGGGCAGCTGTAACGTAAGTTCATGCTATCTGCTTTCTGTTGAGGTGGGTGAGGGCTGGCGAGAAAAGAGTGAAACGTGTCATATACAATTTTAATATACGATGTACATTTGGCTTAGTAGTACATTTAACAATCGACGGAATTTTTTCACTTCTTACTTAGTTTTTAATGCAGCAGGAGTATGTACATAAAGTGTGCTAAATAAATAAGTCAGAGTGTTACCAGTAAGCAAAATTGTGCTCTATCCTACAGGAAAGAAGAAAATAAATATACAAAAACTGGAGGAAAACCGACGGAGAATCGGGTGGTATAATCTCTAACTTGCAGTAAACGCGGTATTTTCAGGGGCCCTTTCATAGGCACTGGCTTGCTACTAAACCGTTTTGCAATGTTATCACAGCAAAAACTCATAACCTGCTCGGAAATACGATAAAGTTTCCTATAAAACCCGAATATAGTGGTGGTTATCGTAGATACCAGAACATGAATGCACCTGAGCTTTAACACTTGTTGCAAAGAAGTAAAATTGTATCTTCATTTTTCTCTTCAAAACTGAGAGTTAAGTTTATTACAGATATGAAACGTAAATTCTTATGACGTTTACGAAGTCTCTATACCAAATACACGGCACCTACGAAGAGAATCTACACTGAAGAACCAAAGAAACTGGTACACCTACCTAATATCATGTAGGGGCCCCGCGAGCGCACAGAAGTGCCGCAACACGACGTGGCATGGACTCGACTAACACCTAAAGTAGTGCTGGAGTGAATTGATACCATGAATCCTGCAGGACTGTCCATAAATCCGTAAGAGTACGAGGGGATGGATATCTTCTCTGAACAGTACGTTGCAAGCATCCCACATACGCTTCACAATGTTCATGTCTGGAGAACCTGGTGGTCATCGGAGGTGTTTAAGCTCAGAAGAGTGCTCCTGGAGGCACTCCGTAACAAGTCTGGACGTGTGGGATGTCGCATTGTCCTACTGGAATTGCCCAAGTCGGTCAGAATCCACAATGAACACAAATGGATGCAGGTGATCAGACAGGATGCTGACGTGTCACTGTCAAAGTCAAGTCTAGACGTATCAGGGTTCCCATATCATTCCAATTACACACGCCCCACATCATAACAGAGCCTACACCAGCTTGAACAATCGCCTATTGACGTGCAGGATTCATGGAGTCTTGAGGCTATCTCCGTACCCATACACGTCCATCCGCTCGATACAAATTGAAACGACACTCGTCCGACCAGGCAACACTTTTCCAGTCATAAACAGTCCATTGTCGCTGTTGACGGGCCTGGACGAGGCGTAAAGCTTTGAGTCGTGCAGTCATCCAGGATACAACAGTGGGCCTTCGGCTCTGAAAGCCCATATCGGTGATGTTTCGCTGGATGGTTCGCACGTTGACACTTGTTGATGGCCCAGCATTGATATCTGCAGCTATTTGCGGAAGGGTTGCGTTTCTGTCACGTTGAACGATTCTCTTCAGTCGTCGTTGCTCCCATTCTTGCAGGATCATTTTCTGGCCAGATCGATGTCGGAGATTTGATGTTTTATATCATACCTGATATCCACAGTACTTTCGTGAAATGGACGTACGGAAAATAACCCACTTCATCACTATCTCGGAGACGCTGTGTCCCATCGCTCTTGCGGCGACTATAACACCACGTTCAAACTCGCTTAAATCTTGATAACCTGCCATTGTAGCAGCAGTAACCGGTCTAACAACTACACCAGACAATTGCTGTCTTGCTACAAGAACGGGACCAACGACGACTGAAGAGAATCGTTCAACGTGTCAGAAGTGCAACCCTTCGTGAAATAGAGGCAGATTTCAGTGATGGGCTATCAGCAAGTGTCAGGTTGAGAACCATTCAACGAAACATCGTCGATATGGGGTTTCGGAATCGAGGGCCCACTCGTGTACACTTGATGACTGCACGATACAAAGCTTTACGCCTCATCTGGCCCTGTTAGGACCGACGCTGGACTGCTGATGACTTGAAACATGTTGCCTGGTCGGACGAGTCTCGTTTCAAATCGTATCGAGCGGTTGGAGACAACCTCATGAATCCATGGACCCTGATTGTTAGTAGGGGACTGTTCAAGCTGGTCTAAGCTATGTGTGGGGCGCGTGCAGTTGCAGTGATATGAGACTCCTGATACGTCTTGATACGACTCTGACTGGTGATCACCTGCATCCATTCGTGTCTATTTTGGATTCCGGTGGACTTGGGAAATTCCAGCCTGACAATGCGACACCCCCATAAGTCCAGAATTGCTACAGAACACTTCTGATGGTCACCAAACTCCCCAGACATGAACATTAACGAGCATATCTGGGATGCCTTGCAACGTGCTGTTCAGAAGAGATCTCCACCCCCTCGCACTCTTAAGGATTTATGGACAGCCCTGCAGGATTCATAGTGTCAATTCTCTCCAGCACTACTTTAGGCATTAGTCGAGTCCATGCAATTTCGTTTCTCGGCGCTTCTGCGTACTCGCGGGATCAAAACACGATATTAGGCAGGTGTACCAGTTTCTTTGATACCAGTTTGTTTGACTCTTCAGTGTAACTACCCGGTACTAACTTTCGCATCCTGTACCCCTCAATATCAACTACAAGTTAGTCATGCATTCTTTCTAGTACACTTTGTACACACGGTATGTAAAACATGGTTAATTGCTGTACTGGTGTTGCAACTTTAATGCGCTACAGCGTAAATACCATTTCAACTCATCTCAGTGTCCCAATTGGCATTGGTGAGAGTGTTGTTTGTTCAGCGGTAGGTAGCAGAGTGAGAGCGAATCGTACCCAGAACCCCGGCCGCCGCCCCCGCTATCCGGCTAGTGCTGCCACTGTGGCAGCGGGGCTCTCGCTCGTCGCCCCGGGCTCGCAATCAGCGCGTCCTTGTGCTGGGCCGCGGTCCGGCCTCTGGACGACATCAGCGCTGCCGACTGCCCTCGTTAATCACCGCAAATCACCAACGCGAGCATCCCCAGCACCGTTAGCGCTCCACTGCTACCCAGACCTGCTGCTGGAAATTCCAATAAATGTCATGCGAGGACCTGATGCTGCTGATATGCAGCGAAGGTTTCTGCAGCACTTCAAAGCGTTTCCGTGGAAATGGCTTCGTTGAGTTCCCGTCGATCATTTGTGAAAAGATGTTGATAAATATTTGGAGTACACCCAACTCTGCTAACAAATTTATTTCCTAGCGTTTATAGCGCCTTACAGTGTCCACTCTTTCCATGATTCGGCAAAGTTATGTTATTTTTAACATTTTGACCTGGTGCATTTCCAGTGGCCGCCGTCCTCAACTAACGCTACAGAGGGAAGTAGCGAGTACCCTCTGTCAGAAAGTTGTGTAATCTCTGTTCCTTGTGTTAAAGTATTTTAAGTGTTTTTTCGTGAAATATTCTGAGACGGAGATTGGGGACCAACCTAGCGCTTTCGAAGTCGAACAACGAGAATAACCTAAAGACCATACCCTCACTGAACTGGGTACCGAATCGAAGGAAGTTAATCTGCTGCGTGGCATCGATCCGTGTCTTGCTCACCTCTTTCTCATGCAAGGTGGGGAGCTACATGTCAGCTATAGGAGCAGATATGCTGTGGTATCGTCTATTCATTTTGAAACTAAAGCTAGTATTACTTCATGTTCTACATGATGTTACAAACTTTAAGGTTGATGGAGAAGGGTAAAGGTATCAATCTGAGCTAAGGGACGCTGGTCTAGAAACGACAGAGTCGAATGTAATAAGTGAAAATTGTTCTGATAGTTCTGACAGTGGAACTCTTCTATTGAAAGCTCTTTGCTTTCCATATTTTAGGAGGAGCTAGTGTGGACCAAAAACAAGAAAAGAAGTGTCTAGTAATGTGGGCTCTAAAATGCACACTTTGAGTGCTATGGCCGGCCGCGGTGGCCGAGGGGTTCTAGGCGCTTCAGTCCGGAACCGCGCGACTGCTACGGTCGCAGGTTCGAATCCTGCCTCGGCCTTGGATGTGTATGAAGTCCTTAGGTTAGTTACGCTTAAGTAGTTCTAGGGGACTGATGACCTCAGATGTTAAGTCCCATAGTGCCCAGAGCCATTTAAGCCATTTTTTTGAGTGTTATGAGCACTTGTTCAGTAGAAGACATGTGTTTCACAGTAGCAATGGTGAACAAGTGCTCATAGCTCTTTAGGTATGATCTTTGGAGTTTATGTTTACTGGACATTTTTTCTCGTATGGTCCATACAACCTTCTCCCAAAATATGGAAAGCAAAGAGCTGCCAGTAGAAAGGGTCCACTGTCAGAGGTATCAGAACGATTTCCGTTTGTAACTTTCAACTCGGCCGTTTCCAGACCAAGGTCCCTTACCTCAAATTGATACTTTACCGTTCTCGTTCATCCCCGAAAGTCTGCAACACCATCACGGAATAACACTATCCACTTGTAGCTTACAAAAAATGGCAACGTACTATGTGTAAAAAATTAATAGTTTGTCGAACATTGTTAAGAATGCCAACTCTTTTCAACACAAACCTATGTTTTGAATAGTAAACACTTGCGTTTTCAGATAGACGCTCACTCACGTGTTCTCCATTACCTTTTTTGGATGCTAGTTTGAAGTGATGTGTAGAAACTCGTATACAATCTACATCTACATCTACATCCATACTCCGCAAGCCACCTGACGGTGTGTGGCGGAGAGTACCTTGAGTACCTCTATCGGTTCTCCCTTCTATTCCAGTCTCGTATTGTTCGTGGAAAGAAGGATTGTCGGTATGCTTCTGTGTGGGCTCTAATCTCTCTGATTTTATCCTCATGGTCTCTTCGCGAGATATACGTAGGAGGGAGCAATATACTGCTTGACTCTTCGGTGAAGGTATGTTCTCGAAACTTTGACAAAAGCCCGTACCGAGCTACTGAGCGTCTCTCCTGCAGAGTCTTCCACTGGAGTTTATCTATCATCTCCGTAACGCTTTCGCGATTACTAAATGATCCTGTAACGAAGCGCGCTGCTCTCCGTTGGATCTTCTCTTTGTCTTGTATCAACCCTATCTGGTACGGATCCCACACTGCTGAGCAGTATTCAAGCAGTGGTTGAACAAGCGTACTGTAACCTACTTCCTTTGTTTTCGGATTGCATTTCCTTAGGATTCTTCCAATGAATCTCAGTCTGGCATCTGCTTTACCGACGATCAACATTATATGATCATTTCATTTTAAATCACTCCTAATGCGTACTCCCAGATAATTTATGGTATTAATTGCTTCCAGTTGCTGACCTGCTATTTTGTAGCTAAATGATAAAGGATCTATATTTCTGTGTATTCGCAGCACATTACACTTGTCTACATTGAGATTCAATTGCCATTTCCTGCACCATGCGTCAATTCGCTGCAGATCCTCCTGCATTTCAGTACAATTTTCCATTGTTACAACCTCTCGATACACCACAGCATCATCTGCAAAAAGCCTCAGTGAACTTCCGATGTCATCCACAAGGTCATTTATGTATATTGTGAATAGCAACGGTCCTATGACACTCCCCTGCGGCACACCTGAAATCATTCTTACTTCGGAAAACTTCTCTCCATTGAGAATGACATGCTGCGTCCTGTTATCTAGGAACTCCTCAATCCAATCACACAATTGGTCTGATAGTCCATATGCTCTTACTTTGTTCATTAAACGACTGTGGGGAACTGTATCGAACGCCTTGCGGAAGTCAAGAAACACGGCATCTACCTGTGAACCCGTGTCTATGGCTCTCTGAGTCTCGTGGACGAATAGCGCGAGCTGGGTTTCACATGACCGTCTTTTTCGAAACCCATGCTGATTCCTACAGAGTAGATTTCTAGTCTCCAGAAAAGTCATTATACTCGAACACAATACCTGTTCCAAAATTCTACAACTAATCGACGTTAGAGATATAGGTCTATAGTTCTGCACATCTGTTCGACGTCCCTTCTTGAAAACGGGGATGACCTGTGCCCTTTTCCAATCCTTTGGAACGCTACGCTCTTCTAGAGACCTACGGTACACCGCTGCAAGAAGGGGGGCAAGTTCCTTCGCGTACTCTGTGTAAAATTGAACTGGTATCCCATCAGGTCCAGAGGCCTTTCCTCTTTTGAGCGATTTTAATTGTTTCTCTATTCCTCTCTCGTCTATTTCGATATCTACCATTTTGTCATCTGTGCGACAATCTAGAGAAGGAACTACAGTGCAATCTTCCTCTGTGAAACAACTTGGGAAAAAGACATTTAGTATTTCGGCCTTTAGTCTGTCATCCTCTGTTTCAGTACCATTTTGGTCACAGAGTGTCTGGACATTTTGTTTTGATCCACCTACCGCTTTCACATAAGACCAAAATTTCTTAGGATTTTCTGCCAAGTCAGTACATAGAACTTTACTTTCGAATTCATTGAACGCCTCTCGCATAGCCCTCCTCACACTACATTTTGCTTCGCGTAATTTTTGTTTGTCTGCAAGGCTTTGGCTATGTTTATGTTTGCTGTGAAGTTCCCTTTGCTTCCGCAGCAGTTTTCTAACTCGGTTGTTGTACCACGGTGGCTCTTTTCCATCTCTTACGATCTTACTTGGCACATACTAATATAATGCATAATGTACGACGGTTTTGAACTTTGTCCACTGATCCTCAACACTATCTGTACTTGAGACAAAACTTTTGTGTTGAGCCAACAGGTACTCTGAAATCTGCTTTTTGTCACTTTTTCTTAACCGAAAAATCTTCCTACCCTTTTTAATATTCCTATTTACGGCTGAAATCATCGATGCCGTAACCGCTTTATGATCGCTGATTCCCTGTTCTGCGTAAACTTTTTCAAATAGTTCGGGTCTGTTTGTCACCAGATGGTCTAATATGTTATCGCCACGAGTCGGTTCTCTGTTTAACTGCTCAAGGTGGTTTTCAGATAAAGCACTTAAAAAAATTTCACTGGATTCTTTCTCCCTGCCACCCGTTATGAACGTTTGAGTCTCCCAGTCTATATCCGGCAAATTAAAATCTCCACCCAGAACTATAACATAGTGGGGAAATCTACTCGAATTATTTTCCAAATTATTCTTCAGGTGCTCAGCCACAACAGCTGCTGAGCCAGGGGGCCTATAGAGACATCCAATTACCATGTCTGAGACTGCTTTAACCGTGACCTTCACCCAAATCATTTCACATTTCGGATCTCCGTCAATTTCCTTCGATACTATTGCACTTCTTATCGCTATAAACACGCCTTCCCCTTCACTGCCCAGGCTGTCTCTGCGGTATACATTCCAATCTGAGTTTAGGATTTCATTACTGTTTACGTCTGGTTTCAGCCAACTTTCTGTCCCTAGTACTATATGGGCGTTGTGACCGTTTATTAATGAGAACAGTTCTGGGACCTTTCTATAGACGCTCCTGCAGTTTACTATTAGCACATTAATATTGTTGTTCCCTGTTGCATTTTGCCCTACTCCTACCTTGCCGCGTCTCAGGAGGCGTCTTGTCGGGCCTAGGGAGGGGATTCTCTAACCAAAAAAACCCCCATGTGCACTCCACACGTATTCCGCTACCCTTGTAGCCGCTTCCGGCGTGTAGTGCACGCCTGACCTATTCAGGGGAACTCTACATTTCTCCACCCAATAGCGGAGGTCGAGAAATTTGCACCTCAGATCTCCGCAGAATCGTCTGAGCCTCTTGTTTAAGCCTTCCACTCGGCTCCAAACCAGAGGACCGCGATCGGTTCTGGGAACGATACTACAAATAGTTAGCTCTGATTCCACCCCGCGAGCGAGGCTTTCCGCCTTCACCAATTGCGCCAACCGCCTGTACGAACTGAGGATGACCTCTGAACCCAGACGGCAGGAGTCATTGGTGCCGACATGAGCAAATATTTGCAGCCGGCTGCACCCAGTGCTCTCTATTGCCGCCGGTAGGGCCTCCTCCACATCTCGGATGAGACAGAGTGAACACTGGCCTTCTTCCCCGACCTTCCCGATATTTCCCTAAGGGGCTCCATCACCCGCCTAACGTTGGAGCTCCCAATAACTAATAAACCCCTCCCCCCGTGTGCCTGCTCGGACCTTGCTGAAGGAGCAGCCACATGTCCACTCACAGGCAGAGCGGGCGATGTCACACGGCCAGCCTCCACATTGACCCTCCGACTCGTGCGCCGCGAACGCCGCTGAACCCGCCACTCCCCTTGGGGAGAGGGTGGCCCAACCGCGCCCGGTACCCGCGAAGATGTCTCGACAGCAGGGACAGTGAATGAAGCATGTAACACCTGGGGTGTACCTTGCGACGCACCAGACTCCCCACTGCCGCTACACTCCGAGGCAGCAGCCTGAAGACGGCTGACCGCGACCATCAACACGCTCAGCTGTTCGCGAACAGTGGCCAGCTCCTCCTGCGTCCGTACACAGCAGTCACACATCCTAGCCATCCTAAGGAATGAATTTACTGAAGAGAGTTAATCAACCTTTAACCAGACTGCTAATTCACTAAAGGCGGCTGTTTATTGACTAAACTGTGGTTTCTAGCCACTTCTTGTAGAAAACAATGAAAATAGCACTACCTGTCTCTGGACTGTATTGAAAACAAACACTAGCACTACTGGCACTATGGTTGACTAAAGGGACTCTCTCTGACTGTATTCAAAACAAACACGAAACCTATGGAACTATTAATAGCACTCGACAATTAAAGCTTCCTAAAAGCAAAAACACACGGAAGAAGAAGTGACAAGTAAGAAAAATACAGTTAATACTTAAATTAAGGTAGCTCGCTGCACAGCAGAGGCACTGTATAATAAAATGGTTAAGAATTCTGAAGTTTTGTTTAACTTTAAATGCTGTTTGATGTGTAACTCAAAGACTATTCATAATAATGATATTTGTAACTTGAATCTTTGATCAATTTGTGTGTGTGTGTGTGTGTGTGTGTGTGTGTGTTTCTTGAGCTGTATACTGTTCCTGACAACTTTTATTTCATAAAATGGAGTAAACCTCAAATTACGAGCATTGTTAAACATTTTAGACACACTGTTACACATGAACAACAATTTAAAATAAACTTAACCCTTCAGAATTTGTAGTCATTCTACCACAAGATACTGCAATGTATACAAATCGCTAAACTTTCACTTTTATCTTGTGTAACAATTTATTTTCGTTAAATGGGGGATATTGCACGAAATCATCCCAAAAGTGCATCAAAATATGATGAATATTAAATGCAGTAGGAAACGGGAGTAACGATACAGTTGTCGCACAGTGTAGCACAAAAGACTACTATTATTGTTTAATTTTTAATATAAAAGGAAATATATAGATTTCCTGACATTTTTAACACCCTACATAAAACTCGTACTTATGTTACCTGAACAGGACGATGAGAGGTTTATTTCCTGTCGACGACGAAGTGAGATTACAAGTCTCTAACGTTCGTATCACACAGAAAACGTAAACAGCGACACTTGAAAAATGTAGTGCAATAATTCGCAGATATATTAACATAAATTGCATAATAAGTGAAATACTGTTCCAGTGGGTCAAAGATCTTAAGTGAAAAGAAAGGAAACAGTTTATTACATACAGCAGATGCAAGAATAAGAAAAACAAACAAAAAAGTTATGGTTATGCAGAGATTACTCAAGAATAATAGGATGGTTTAATATCTAATACCTATAAACACCAAAAACATATGATGTAGACATAATGTTGAAGTACAAGCCATAAAAGTAAGTACTTAATGAAATCAAAGAAACTATCTGGTTTACTGACACTCATCCTGTCTGACGTGGAGAAAAATTTTAAAGACCTATCAAATAGAATCTATCAAACAGACCGAACACATTGTTTGGTCAAATGCAGGGCCTTAAGATGAGTGAAAGGAAGATTATTTCGAAGAGCAGAAAGATGAAAATAGCATGAGATACTCAAAAACTAGGAGCTTACAAAAGACGAATCGAAGCTAGACAGCTACCTGTGATCTTGCGAGGCAAACCTACAAAAGACGTCCAATGTAAGACGTACAAAACACTAGAAGAATAAAGTAAAATATCACTTGTCATAGGCCGAGGTGAAAAAAAGAAAAAATCTGATGTTTGGTTTAGAAAACTAAAAATAATTATGCAGGAATGAAAATTCGGAAACGGAAAGGGGAAGACTTCGAAATACGTATTATCCGAGTTTAGAATAATTTTTGGGATAACAGATTACATTCAAATGCAGAAACACATAAGTAATACGATTTTCCTTTGTTTTGAAGATCTAGGTCCTCAGACAGATGTTTATCAAATCGCTAGATTTGTGTTGTCAATTTATGTGGAACTAAAAGCTTGTGACTTTTGCATCACCGAAAGAATACATTGACAGCTCATCTGTGTTTTGCCATTTATTCACTAATTTTCACGTTCTGGCAACAATTCCACGTTATAGAGAGAAGATAACTGTTATCTAATTATTTCAGTAAATCAACTATGAAAGTAGTGTAAAAAATTGAAGAATAATCTTGTACCCTGTCAGTCCAAAAAGTTTCGAGACGGAATTAATAAAAGATAGAGAAAAGTTAAGATGATGATTTTAACGCTTGAGGTATTCTGCATAGTCTCCCCACTTGAGTACGACCAAAGAATTTTCATGTAAACGAGTGAAAGTGTTAAAAATCCTTCTTTGGGATAATGTTCAACTCGTGCGTCACACTGGCGTTCAATGTCGGTTATGCCATCAAAGCGTTGACCCTTCATTTTAATTTCTGCAATTTTCCGTTCTGTTAGAGGTCCGTTTTGATATCAGCAAGTCCTGTCACTCGTGATGTTTCTTTCAAGAAAATACGAGTAACTGCGCGCGTTTTGCATTTCACTCAAGTCGTGGCAGGCGTCCAAGCGCCGTTGATTTTGTTTGGGAGTCTAGATGCGCGGGATGCGTTTCGCACACCCTTTTGTCTTCTTCAAAATTTTCTGGGGAATTTCTGGAACACATGATTTAGGAATGTTACTCCACTGTGTTTTGTGAGACAATAGCGTTGCGCTGACGCACTGCTGCTGTACATCCTTTACTTAACACTGCCTGCTAGCAACTGACTGGTCGAATGCACATCAGTTGTTTACAGTTGTTAGTTCAAGCTGCCACCGTAGTTACCCGCACTGACGTGGCTTGTACGCCAGAAGTGAAACCAGTCTCGCAACTTTTTGGGCAGATATGTATAATTTTTCTCTGTTCGTCCTAGTAACAGATCATGAAGTAAAACACTACATCATTGTCGAGTTATCTGCATTACCATTGTGAAAAACGTAACAACTTATATGTACTGCTTCAGTGAATTACTTTTTCTAAGGTGATATTGCTTTTCATGTCATAGTAAGTACTTATTTTGTTCTGGAATCAAACGTTTTTAATAATTGTTCCTGTATGCAGTCATCTTTTGTATTGACCGCCATACACAAGCAGAGTCACCTCTCAATGACGAGAATTTATGATTTGTTGATCATCGCCGCATTCTGACAAAGAGATGGAAAGTCGGGCTAAGGAAAAAGTAAACACACACAAAAAAAGTTTCAAAATTGTCTGCGGTGACACCTCATCGATTTTCTATCATCACCAGCACATTAGAAACTGTGAAACCAGAGAGTATTAACATGTAGACGATGCAGTTTTTCCTGAAAAATAGAATATTCCTTACAACTACAAGACATGATAAATAAAATATACTGAAACATGCTGGCCAAAAGTAAATAACAACAATCTAAATTTTTCCCTGCTATTACTGCGTACGAATACACTTAAAACTGTAAATTATTAACTGAATATTATTTTTGTTCACTCAGGTTTCCTGTCGACATGTCATAACTGATTTTCTTGGATCTGTTCTGAATTATTTTCTGAAATCTGCTTTTCCTCATTGTACTGTTTTTGCATAGTGTTACTTACGACTACCCATGATGACTATAATTTTTGTACTATATTTCGAACTGTTAGTTTCTGTGCTACTTTATATGGAACTTCAGTGTTTTCAATTCTTAAATGTCTCTGTTTCGTTTCTTAAACTGTTGTCGTTGCTCATCTTAATTTCTTCCTTTCTTGGTAACAACGTCAGTAGCTTCCTTAGGCGCTCCTTTCCTTTTAAGGAGACGATGCATCAAATTATTGTACCGTTATTCGTACTTCACATGGACTTAATGAAAACGGTAAAACGACTTTCAGAAGAGAATGTTTCGATGTTTCCTGTCTCTTAAGAGGAGAGAAATTATGGGAAGTCTACACTGAAGTTGTACACTTGTGCCTCTATTTTAGTGTTAAGGTTCAAAATAATATCTGTATCAACACAGCGATAGAAACCTACAAACTTCATTCGCTGTGTTACTAGTGAGAATGTATCAGGGTTTTAAGTTTCCACCGTAGTAAGGCACCAATTCCGCGCTGTCCCGCGTCTGGCAGCTTGCTCGTCTGCAGTAACATGGGAGACACAATGACACAGGTTAGACTCTGATAAGACAGTGCCCTAATCTCGGATCCTTTTTGCAAAACACGAAGCCGTGTGCACGCAGTAAATAAGTTTAATCTTTTTTTACGGAAACCTGTACCCTGATCCTGCAATAGAAAAATGATAGGATTATCGTTAATGAGTTGCTGTCATGACTAATCAAACACGATTCAACGACAAGTACAGATCTGTAGTTTATGCTGCATTAACCTTGGCCATAATTGTTAACTACAACTCTTTACGGTCACTAGCTACGTTCATACTTTAACATCCTTAAAGAGCTGAGATTTTTTATTCACCAACATATTTAGTGTCACCGTAATTATTTTGAGAAAAGACTCCTAGCACGGAATCCCAGGAATTTTTTCGACAGTCATCACATCTAAAGCTATAATTTTGCTGTTATTTGTTGGGTGGCTGATACTCCAACTAGCTCGGAATGACTGTTGAACGTACTGAGTTTTTTCGTAGCATATTTAGTTTGCACTGCGAATAAACCTGGTGGCCGCTAGTAGGTTTCAGCTTCGTAGTTCACCTTTCTCAGCTGAGGCAGCTACTTGTTTTTACCCTGGTCTTGCACAGTAGATTCCTTCCTCATTTACTCCCGGAACCGTGCGAGATAGCGCTAGTAACATACGGGCGGCGATGCGGCGTTATCTGGCACTGGTCCAGCTAAATTTGTCTCTCCAGTCCAGGGAGCGCAGCCTCTGTTGCCGGGACACTTATACGGAAGAGAAGCGTTATACGTACATCAGGGAACATAAGCAACAAGCCATGACAGTGGTTGATTCGTGACAAATGTTCGAGTTTCTCGTTTTGCACACTTACAAATCACTTCTCAGTTCCGTGGCCAACACGCACAACCTGTGGCTGAGGTAGTTGACCTAACCACTTCTGTACGTCGTCTGAAGATATTATTTCCCTTAGTTTAAAATCTAAGATGCCGCACTGCAGCGTGTGACGGACACATTAGCTCTGTGAATACGGTCTCACATTGTCGCCTCCTCCGTTCTGAACACTGTCGTACAGATCGAAACCGGTTACTGAAAGTAAAAATCAATAACGTATTCGGACCTGGGCTGCTCTTTACTACTCAAATACTAAGTACGATCGCTGTGGTTCCTCAATGACGTCAAAAATAAGGTAACAAATTTCACTTGAAGACTCAGGAATTGTGATTATCTCTGAAAGTCGATCGTCTGTGGCGTATTTTGGGTCATCAATTGCAGCTACCTGCCGGCCGGAGTGTACGAGCGGTTCTAGGCGCTACAGTCTGGAACCGCGCGACCGCTACGGTCACAGGTTCGAATCCTGCCTCGGGCATGGATGTGTGTGATGTCCTTAGGTTAGTTAGGTTTAAGTAGTTCTAAGTTCTAGGGTACGTATGACCTCAGCAGTTGAGTCCCATAGTGCTCAGAGCCGTTTTGCAGCTACCTCACTCAATCTCTCGCTCACTTGCGCATGATCTTTAGTCCAAAGGCTTTATTTCGAGCAAGTAAAATACTGATTTTCCCCCGTTATCCCAAAGCTATTTTGAATTACGTTTATTAGAGACTGCAGAGATTAAATGTTCTCTTTCAAAACCGAAAAGCAAAGTATGGCTGCCGAGTTTAGTATGATCATTTCTGGAACATTCTTAATCCAGCTTAATCTCAGTCCATTATTTCCTATAGCTTCATACGCGAGTTGCACTATCGATTTTCTTATTGTGTCTTCCGTAAATGTTTGATGTAGAAGACGGAGGAAGTAAAGTACGAGTTTAGCGGATATGGCGGCCAGCGGTGACGGATTGCAAGAGCAAGTTCCCATGTTCTCAGCCTGGCAGTGAGATCCGTGTCTTTAGATCACGAATACAATTATATTCTCACTTAGTTCCGCGTTAGGATATCACACTTCGTCTGAAGTTTCTCTTATACTGAAATGCGGTTCAGTAAGATCTCATAGTCAAGTTACAAATATTTGATATGTGGTCACAAAAGGAAGCCACAGACTTCTACTTTACTAAGGAGGACATACATACCCAATCAGATCCCCCATTTATGTCCTGTATGAACAGGTGTGCTATCCTAATGACAGACGCTTTTGATCTTTTAATTTCAAAAACCGTCCTCATATATTATTTCATTTAGGAGTTTCATAATGCGCGCGTAACTTTCATTAGTTATTATTTCATCCTCTCAAAGGCAATAAGCAACAAGAATAAAGGCAGGTGAAGTTAACTTGGCGTTTTTTGTGTAAAGTCACAGACTGCCACCCATACGTTTCATTCCTACTTCATTTCTTACGTCAAGCGATGCACCGAGTTCTCGGCCGTAGTAACAAATCGGAGCGCATAATTAATGGTATTTGGTTTCTCACTTCATTTTGGTTATCATTTAACGAGTATAACTCAACTTCAACAAAAGCTTTCTATGTCAGTTTTCCATGTAAAACGCATCGTGCTCTTTCTCGTGGTATGCCTATTTCGCCAGATTTTTCATAAGCGTTCAGTCGCCGTCGTTAAATACCAAAATTTGCATTTTCACGGAGTTTTCAAACGTGGTCGCAGTTTTAGAAGACCCACACGTGGACCACGTGCAATGGGAGTACGGTACGTTTCGATTCAGCCAATTATTAGCTATATGTTCACGGTCTCTGATGCGTCTGGTCTTTCATTTAAGTCAGGTTTAGATTCGCCAAAAATCACGAATGACCGCGTGGTGCTCCATTTTATCCGTTTGGCCGGCCGTAGTGGCCGTGCGGTTCTAGGCGCTGCAGTCTGGGACCGAGCGACGCTGCGGTCGCAGGTTCGAATCCTGCCTCGGGCATGGATGTGTGTGATGTCCTTAGGTTAGTTAGGTTTAATTAGTTCTAAGTTCTAGGCGACTGATGACCTCAGAAGTTAAGTCGCATAGTGCTCAGAGCCATTTTTATCCGTTTGGACGTAATATGCAGCAAATAAATACTTTAGACTGAGGTGATAAAAGTCATGGGTTAGCGACATGCTCATATACAGGTGGCAGTAGTATCGTGTACAAAAGGTATAAAACAGCAATCCATTACCGGAGCTGTCATTTGCACTCAGGTGACACACGCGAAATGGTTTCCGACGTGGTTATGGCCGCACGACGAGAATTAACAAACTTTGAACGCGGAATGGTAGTTGGAGCTAGACGCACGGGACATTCTGTTTCGGAAATCGTTAGGAAATTCAATATTGCGCGGTCCACGGTGTCTAGAGTGTGCTGAGAACACCAAACTTCAGGCATAACCTCTCGCCACGGACAGCAGCACAGTGTCCGACGGCCCCCACATAACGACCGAGAGCGGCAACTTGTCAGCCCACCAATGGTCAGTAACCAACTACTTTACAATCTAGTGACAAAAGTCATGTGTTAGCGATATACACATATACAGCACACCAATCGGTGCGTTTGTTACTGCTACGAAGATACGGAATTGAGTTGATTTTGGACCCACTGCACTCGACTTTGTTGGTTGCACATGCTGCCGTAACAAGCTAATGAGTTGAACTCTTTCCATTAGAAGACCCAGTTGGTCTTTGTCATTGTGGTTCATAAGTTGATCGCATATTACGCTTGGGGCCTGCACATGACGCTTTACGGCGTCGAAACTGATTGTATGTTTTCATTAAACGACGTTGGATTACAATACATCTGTTGATTTCAGTTACCATTATTGATGGACCCAAGTTGTCAACAAGGTACTGTGCAAGCTGGTGGTGGCACCATAAAAGCACGGGCTGTGTTGACACGGAATGGAGTGGGTCCTATGGACGCGCAGCTACTTGGAGATCGTTTGCAGCCATTCATTGACTTCAGGTTCCCAAACAACGGTGGAATTTTTTTTGGATGACAGTGCGACTTGTCATCTGGCTGCAATTGTTCACGATTGGCTTGTAGAACATTGTGGACAGTCCCATCGATTGATTTGAACACCCAGGTCGGCCGACATGAATGGCACTGAACATTTATGCGACATAATCGAGAGATCTGTATGTGCACAAAATCCTGGACCGGCAACACCATTGCATTTTTGGACGGCTATAGAAGCAGCATTGCTCAGTATTTACGCACCAACGACTTGGTGAGTCCGTGACACATTGAGTTGCTGCGCTACGCAGGGCAAAAAGAGGTCCAACACGATATTAGCAGGTGTCCCGTGACTTTTGTCACCTCTGTGTATGCCGACATTGTAAATGCTCTTTCCGGAATTATCTAAGGAGGCTGAAATATAATCATTCTAATCATTCTGGAACATGTGTATTATCTTCTAAGACTATGTCATCAACATGATAGGGAAATAACAAAAATGATATGAAACAAATGCTACACGAAAACTGTCTACGGCCTACTTTGCCTTTACAGGGAAAATGGTTCCCACTACCTGCGAAGAGCGTCAGAGATTCCTCGGCAGAAGATGTTCCAGGTCTGAGGACCGCTACGCACACAGACAGCTCTCGGACTGTTAGTTAAGCGCGGCAGAAGTGGCTGCGCCGCCGGCTCACCTGTAATTGCTTTTTACGGCCTCCGCAGGGGGAGTTCTTGACCGGAGCGGCGTGTGTTTACCAGCCGACTGTTTTCATCTCCCTGCACCCCGGCGCGGCTCTAATGAGTCGTGGGGCGTGGCTTTCAGGCAGCCGACGCTTCGCAGCGCGGATGAGCCTCTTAGTTCACCTGCGCGTCGGCGGCTTTAATCATGGCCACTACCTGACGAAAATACCCTTGTTCAGTGCTTCCCACATAGTATGCACTACAGTTACCTCCTAACTGTTCCTATAGGCTTTAGTCGCCAGCTCGCACTGCAGCTGCTCTGCACGTCAGCTACAAGCCACCTCACAGAGAGTGGCTTCAATTGTTTCGTTTTTCCAGCCATGGTAGCGTTTCTTCGAGACCATATTTTGCGGCTGTCACTCTCCAAATCTCTCACTGTTCACAGACTTTTAACTTCTACCTGTGGATGGAATTGTTTTCGTAATTTATTAAAGACCCAGAAGTTTGCGTCTTTACGATGAAATACAGGAGTTGCACAAAAAATATGGAAACACCGAGAGAAATGCATGCTTGAACATAAATACAGATGTACAACAAGCTAGCAGAACACTGATGGACCATGCAGGATGACATGCGCGCCTACGTAGTTAGAGGTATTAATAGCAATATTGTCTATTGCTTCATACACTGTAGGGAGGGTACGCCTTCTCCTCCTATAATATCGTGGCATTTCTGTGTGAGCGGTCCAATGCTGTTGCTCGCGCGGCTGCACGAAGACTGACGCCTTCTTCCCAGATTCATTACTTATATACAGGGTGTTTCAAAAATGACCGGTATATTTGAAACGGCAATAAAAACTAAACGAGCAGCGATAGAAATACACCGTTTGTTGCAATATGCTTGGGACAACAGTACATTTTCAGGCGGATAAACTTTCGAAATTACAGTAGTTACAATTTTCAACAACAGATGGCGCTGCAAGTGATGTGAAAGATATAGACGACAACGCAGTCTGTGGGTGCGCCATTCTGTACGGTGTCTTTCTGCTGTAAGCGTGTGCTGTTCACAACGTGCAAGTGTGCTGTAGACAACATGGTTTATTCCTCAGAACAGAGGATTTTTCTGGTGTTGGAATTCCACCGCCTATAACACAGTGTTGTTGCAACAAGACGAAGTTTTCAACGGAGGTTTAATGTAACCAAAGGACCGAAAAGCGATACAATAAAGGATCTGTTTGAAAAATTTCAACGGACTGGGAACGTGACGGATGAACGTGCTGGAAAGGTAGGGCGACCGCGTACGGCAACCACAGAGGGCAACGCGCAGCTAGTGCAGCAGGTGATCCAACAGCGGCCTCGGGTTTCCGTTCGCCGTGTTGCAGCTGCGGTCCAAATGACACCAACGTCCACGTATCGTCTCATGCGCCAGAGTTTACACCTCTATCCATACAAAATTCAAACGCGGCAACCCCTCAGCGCCGCTACCATTGCTGCACGAGAGACATTCGCTAACGATATAGCGCACATGATTGATGACGGCGATATGCATGTGGGCAGCATTTGGTTTACTGACGAAGCTTATTTTTACCTGGACGGCTTCGTCAATAAACAGAACTGGCGCATATGAGGAACCGAAAAGCCCCATGTTGCAGTCCCATCGTCCCTGCATCCTCAAAAAGTACTGGTCTGGGCCGCCATTTCTTCCAAAGGAATCATTGGCCCATTTTTCAGATCCGAAACGATTACTGCATCACGCTATCTGGACATTCTTCGTGAATTTGTGGCGGTACAAACAGCCTTAGACGACACTGCGAACACCTCGTGGTCTATGCAAGATGGTGCCCGGCCACACCGCACGGCCCACGTCTTTAATTTCCTGAATGAATATTTCGATGATCGTGTGATTGCTTTGGGCTATCCGAAACATACAGGAGGCGGCGTGGATTGGGCTCCCTATTCGCCAGACATGAACCCCTGTGACTTCTTTCTGTGGGGACACTTGAAAGACCAGGTGTACCGCCAGAATCCAGAAACAATTGAACAGCTGAAGCAGTACATCTCATCTGCATGTGAAGCCATTCCGCCAGACACGTTGCCAAAGGTTTCGGGTAATTTCATTCAGAGACTACGCCATATTATTGCTACGCATGGTGGATATGTGGAAAATATCGTACTATAGAGTTTCCCAGACCGCAGCGCCATCTGTTGTTGAAAATTGTAACTACTGTAATTTCGAAAGTTTGTCTGCCTGAAAAGGTACTGTTGTCCCAAGCATATTGCAACAAACGGTGTATTTCTATCGCTGCTCGTTTAGTTTTTATTGCCGTTTCAAATATACCGGTCATTTTTGAAACACCCTGTAGATAAAGCTGGTGCATCCCTGAGCCCCTGGTTCCCGATGAACACTTGGCGGTTGTTGGCTGACGCTACTGGTCAGAAATTTTCTAAGTCCGAGTTTGAGTCTTTATCGCGTAGGCGTATTGTGTATTGAACCGGGGACCTAGAAACGACGTAGAGGCTTCATCCCGCCGTAGCCCTCAGTGATTCACAACCCCGCAACAGGCCACAGCAGTCCACCCACCCCACCGCCGCCCCACACAGAACCCAGTGTTATCACGCAGTTCGGCCCCCAGTGGACATCCCTGGGAATGTCTCATACCAAACGAGTGTAACCCCAATGTTTGCGTGGTAGAGTAACTATGGTGTACGCGTACTTGGAGACAGTGATTGCGCAGCAGTCGCCGACATAGTGTAACTGAGGTGGAATAAGAGGAACCAGCCCGCATTCGCTGAGGCAGATGGAAAACCGCCTTAAAAACCGTCCACAGGCTGGCCGGCACACCGGACCTCGACACTAATGGACCAGCACGCCTTTCTGCTCGGGAAGTAGCGCGTTAGAACGCGCGGCTAACGTTGCAATATTGTACTGGGTTCGTGCATAAGTTCGTGGCGTTTTTCCTTCATTTTATAGTAGTAAACAGAAAAGATACACATAATAGAGACTTTAATTATCAATAATATATTTTCATTCACTATTTACAACAGTCTGCTAGCGCTGGGGTAACTTTTCGATTCCGCTACGTGGTTTTCAGGCGGAGAACACCTCGAGCCACGTTCTGAGCGCATTTTCATTTGGAAAAGAAGTTCTTTGAAAGTTGGTCGATAGAGAGCGGAAAAGGCAAAATTTTGAGGACGCAACATCAGGTGACCAAGGTAGGTGCGGAATTACTTTCCAACCCAAGTGTTGTGTAATGTTTTTTTGGTCAGTCTAGCAGAATGCGGGCAGGCGATGCGTGGAGTAGCATCGTTTCACACACGCTTCCTGGTTGTTGTTCCTGGAAGACGTCTCAGTTCTTGCCGAGTCAGCATTGATGGTAACGCCTCCATGAAGCAATTCGTAGAACACCACACCGTAGCTGTTCCACCTGACGCATAGCATTACCTTTGGGGATGCGCTCAGGTCTTTGTACGGGAGCTGCTGCTGTGTTTGGGCTCAACCATTACTTTATTTTCCTTATGTTACCATAAAGACACCGTTTCTTGTCAACAGTAACGATATAGGATAGCAATAGTCAGTGCAGTTCAAGGGAGCCAATTGAGGACGAGCAATCCAGAGATGCACGAGCTGATTTTTTTGATTTTGGCGTAGAGCTCGCGGTGGCCATACACATGACTTTTCAACCTTCCACACGACGTGCAAATGTCTCACGATGGTGAAGTTGGTTGGGTTGTTTGGGGGAAGAGACCAAACAGCGAGGTCATCGGTCTCATCGGATTAGGGAAGGACGGGGAAGGAAGTCGGCCGTACCCTTTCAGAGGAACCATCCCGGCATTTGCCTGGAGCGATTGAGGGAAATCACGGAAAACCTAAATCAGGATGGCCGGACGCGGGACTGAACCGTCGTCCTCCCGAATTCGAGTCCAGTGTGCTAACCACTGCGCAACCTCGGTCGGCGATGGTGAAGTAATCGCAATTCATCACATCTCTCACATTTCGATTAAACTGACGTGGATAGTTTGGGAATTAATGCTTTTAAACGATCTTCATAAAACCTCGAAAGTCTTCCTGAACGCGGAGGATCACCAATGTCAAAGCTAAACTCCTCAAAATGATAAAACCATTCTCTTGGCGTGCTCTATCCAATGGCATTATCCCTATGCACAGCACAAGTATTTCTGGCTAACTCCGCTACTTTCTCTCCTCTACTGAAATCAAACATCAGAATATGTGGGAAATCTTCCGATTTCCCTACTTGACTGCCCGTTTTCTAGCGTCCACAGCTCCACTCACTATCTCCAAATGACAAAAGACAATAACTAAACTCAAACAGCAAGAGCTAACTAAAAAAAAATGATAATCGTTAAATAAACCCATAGTAACCGGAATACCAAAACGCAAAACAAAATATCAACGATTTAAACCAGAGCCCTGCTTTATTCGCCCGCGCGACCGCTACGGTCGCAGGTTCGAATTCTGCCTCGGACATGGATGTGTGTGACGTCCTTAGGTTAGTTAGGTTTGAATAGTTCTAAGTTCTAGTGGACTGATGACCTCAAAGGTTAAGTCCCATAGTACTCAGAGCCATTTGAACCATTTCTTTGCTTTGTTCGCCAGCTCGCATTGTAACTGCTTTGCACGTGAGCTGTTCAGCCACCTCACAGAAAATGTATCAAAATTTTCGTTTCCTCTGTCTTTGGTAGTTTTTCTTCAAAACCATGTTTTGCGGCTGTCACTCTTCAAGAACTCACAAAGTCTTAGTTCTTAGAGAAACGTTTCCGTAATTTATTGAAGTATGAGACCCACAGTTTTGCAACTTTACGATCAAATACAAGCGTTGGAAATCAACATGGAAAAAGCGTGTTTGAACATAAATGGAGATGCTAGCCAAGCCTGCACGATGTGCTGTTGTAAGTGACAACGAACGGCGCCTGTGCAGTGATTTCAGTACGTTGCAAGTGTCAGTAGTGGTCTGTTTAGACCGCGAGTGCATCACCTCGGAGCTACGTGAACTCCAATATGAGCAGATTTCTCGTGCTCGTATGGTGAGTGCTCGCGTAGCCAACGTAGCCGAAATGTTTGGTGTTCCAAGAGGCGCCGTATCGCACATTTATCCCGCGTACAATAAAGCGGTAAAGATCATTCGCTAAATCATAACGCTAACAGCCGTGTACCGCAAGTCTCTAGAGGAACGGAAGGTTCCAAATGATTAGAAAAGAGCACAGGTAGTTCCAGTTTTCAAGAAGGGTCGTCGAGCAGATGCGCAAAACTATAGGCCTATATCTCTGACATCGATCTGTTCTAGAATTTTAGAACATGTTTTTGATCGCGTATCATGTCACTTCTGGAAACCCAGAATCTACTCTGTAGGAATCAACATGGATTCCGGAAACAGCGATCGTCTCAGACTCAACTCGCTTTATTTGTTCATGAGACCCAGAAAATATTAGATCCCAGGTAGATGCCATTTTCCTTGACTTCCGAAAGGCGTTCGATCAGTTCCGCACTGTTGCCTGATAAACAAAGTAAGAGCCTACGGAATATCAGACCAGCTGTGTGGCTGGATTGAAGAGTTTTTAGCAAACAGAACACAGCATGTTGTTATCAATGGAGAGACGTCTACAGACGTTAAAGTAACCTCTGGCGTGCCACAGGGAGTGTTATGGGACCATTGCTTTTCACAGTATATGTAAATGACCAAGTAGATAGTGTCAGAAGTTCCATGCGGCTTTTCGCGGATGATGCTGTAGTATACAGAGAAATTGCAGCATTAGAAAAATGCAGCGAAATGCAGGAAGATCTGCAGCGGATAATCACTTGGTGCAGGGAGTGGCAACTGACCCTTAACATAGACAAATGTAATGTATTGCAAATACATAGAAAGAAGGATCCTTTATTATATGATTATATAATAGCGGAACAAACACTGGTAGCAGTTACTTCTGTAAAATATCTGGGAGTATGCGTACGGAACGATTTGTAGTGGAATGATCATATAAAATTAATTGTTGGTAAGGCGGGTGCCAGGTTGACATTCATTGTGAGAGTCCTTAGAAAATGTAGTCCATCAAAAAAACACTCGTTCGACCATTACTTCAGTATTGCTCATCAGTGTGGGATCCGTACCAGGTCGGGTTGACGGAGGAGATAGAGAAGATCCAAAGAAGAGCGGCGCGTTTCGTCACAGGGTTATTTGGTAAGCGTGATAGCGTTACGGAGATGTTTAGCAAACTCAAGTGACAGACTCTGCAAGAGAGGCGCTCTGCATCGCGGTGTAGCTTGCTGTCCAGGTTTCGAGAGGGTGCGTTTTTGGATGATGTATCGAATATATTGCTTCCCCCTTCTTATACCTACCGAGGAGATCATGAATGTAGAATTAGAGAGATTCGAGCGCGCACGAGGGCTTTCCGGCAGTCGTTCTTCCCGCGAACCGTACGCGACTGGAACAGGAAAGGGAGGTAATGACAGTGGCACGTAAAGTGCCCTCCGCCACACACTGTTGGGTGGCTTGCGGAGTATAAATGTAGATGTAGATGTTACGAAGGTGTTCGGTGAGTGACCACGACGGACAGCCATTGAAGATGACTGAGGCGAAAAATAAGAGAACAACAGCCGCAAATTCACGGCAGAACTGAATGTCGCACTCGTGAACTTTGTCAGCACCAGAACAACACTAGCGAACGCCTTAAGCCCGGAACTGCAGGGCGAGCTGCAATCACACAACAGCTCATCGATGATGCAAATGCCTATAACTGAAAAAAATGATGCCGAAACCATAAAATGTATACTATGGAGCAATGAAAGAATGTCATTTAGTCAGATGAGTTTTGTTGCGCACTATTTCCAACTTTTGGCAGAGTTTACGTCCCAAGAGTGACATGTCGGGGTAGCTCTATCGTGGCATTCTATGGGCTCAATCGTTACCCTGCAAGGTCGCGTTATTGCCAAGGGCTAGTTGGCTGTCTTGACTGACAATTGCCGTCACTTGCGGCAATGTTTGTACCCCAATGGTGATGTTGTATTCCAAGAAGACGAATCCCCTGCCCTCGCCGCTCCTGGACTGGTTTTGTGAGCACAAGGATGAATCGTCGCATCTGCCCTGACCACCGCAGTCACCAGATCTCAATATTATTCTGCCTTTGTGGCCTACTTTGGAGAGAAGGTAACGTGATAGGCACCTGCCGCCACCATCGTTACGTAATGTTTGCACTGTTTTACAAAAAGAATGGTATAAATTCCCCTGAAAACATACAGGACCTGTGTTCACCCACTCCGAGACGGCTGGAAGCCGTTTTGAATATCAACGGTTTTCCTGCACCCAATAGGAATCGTAATGCATTTTCGGTGTTTCCGTATTTTTGTCCACCCCCTGTAAATGTACGAGGGTCACTCGAAAAGAAATGCACACTATTTTTGTAAAAATACAGTTTTCATTCTGCATGTGTGAAAGTTTTACAGTGTGTAGATACATCCTTCCCACTTGTTTTCAAACTTAGTTCAACTTGTTCCCGTGAGTGGCGCCGCCACAGCATGTCTTCAAGATGGCTACTACACTTTACGTTCGTCAGAAGCAACGTGCTGTCATAGAATTCCTGTGCTGTGAAAACGAGACAGTGGGAAACATCCACAAGAGGTTGAAAAAGGTGCATGGAGATGTTGCTGTCGATCGCAGTACAGTTAGTCGGTGGGCAAGCAGGTTACGTGATGAAAGCGGGCACGGCAATATTGAGGATTGTCCTCGCAGCGGCAGGCCTCGTACTGCACACACTCCAGACAATGTGCAGAGACTTAACGAATTGGTGACTGCTGACAGACGCATCACAGGTAACGAATTGTCACGCTATGTTGGGATAGGGGAAGGAAGTGCTTGCA
The DNA here is from genome assembly GCF_023864275.1 of Schistocerca cancellata. NCBI lineage: Eukaryota > Metazoa > Arthropoda > Insecta > Orthoptera > Acrididae > Schistocerca > Schistocerca cancellata. The sequence goes on from NC_064626.1 coordinate 735,795,384, forward strand.
GAATACTGAAAGTGTTGGCGTTAAAAAAGGTTTGTGTCAGGTGGGTTTCCAGGAAGTCGACAGTGGCTCACAAAGGAACAAGAAAAACGGTATGCAGCGAACTCTTGGAACAGTACGAGAATGGTGGAGATGAATTTCTTTGAAGAATTGTGACAGGTGATGTAACATGGCTCCATCATTTTTCACCAGAGACGAAGAGGCAACCAATGGAGTGGTATCATGCAAATTCACCCAAGAAAAAAAATTCAAAACCACACCCTCTGCTGGAAAAAGTTATGGCTACAGTGTTTTTCGATTCCGAAGGACTCTTGCTTGTGGACATCATGCCACGTGGAACCACCATAAATTCTGATGCTTATGTGTCGACTCTTAAGAAACTTCAAGCTCGACTGAGTCGTGTTCGACCACTTCGGCAAAAGCAGGATATTTTGCTGTTGCACGACAATGCACGGACACATGTCAGTCAAAAAACCATGGACAACACTGAAACACCCGCCTTACAGTCCTCACCTGGCCCAATGTGACTATCATCTCTTCGGGAAACTTAAAATGGTTTAAATGGCTCTAAGCAATATGGGACTTAACATCTGAGGTCATCAGTACCCTAGACTTAGAACTACGTAAACCTAACTAACCTAAGGACATCACACACATCCATGCCCGAGGCAGGATTCGAACCTGCGACCGTAGCAGCAGCGCGGTTCTTCGGGAAACTGAAAGACTCTATTCATGGAACAGGGTTTGAAGATGATGACTCCTTTGTGCACGCTGCTAAACAGTGGCTCCGACAGGTATACAGGCGCTGGTTCCAAGATGGCGTAAGGCACTTGAGAGGGATGGAAATTATGTGGAGAAATGAAAATATTGTTCCTAAAGGATGTATCTACACACTGCAAAACTTTCAAACATGTAGAATAAAAGATGGATTTAAAAAAAAAAATAGTGTGCATTTCTTTTGGAGTGACCCTCGCATGTTAAACATTAGTACCTGTGAATGTTTGTAAACATTACCCAGTATTGAAAAAGAAAACAAGCTATTACTATTGCTATCGGTGGAAGTCCCTGTTAGAGATCTCTGTGCAGCAGAACCACGACAGACCTCCATTGGAATCTGAACGCGGCAGTAATTTGTCACAAGCTCCGCAGTGACGGCGGCCACATTTGGACTAATAAATGAAATGACCGGTGAATTAGGAATACCCAATGGAAGACCGGCAACAAAGTTGCGAAGGGCGAGAGTGTGGAGCCGCGGGCTACGGTCTGCCAATGTTTGCCGGGCCGTACGTTAGGCGGCGCGGAATTGGATTACTGCGGAGCTGCGCTGACAGCGAGCCGCAGCCGACGTATTCGTTCCCCGACTTCATTTCCGGAGCGGACGTCTGCAGCCGGCAACACGTGGAGCCACGTGCGGCAGAGCTGACCCTAGCCGTGGAGCGGACATCACACTGAGGGTCGCTACCTACGGGCCACCCAACTAGGTCAAGAGCCACCGGCCGGCCACTTTCTGCAGATCTCCGAAACCGTCTACATAATTCCGTTTGTCAGTCGACCGCCTGAACTGTGTTGCCGCCTAGATTTCAAACCAAGTAATACATTTACCTTTAGGGAAGACGTACGTAAAACTGATCAGAAACTTTTAATTTCGCTTTTTTCCCCTCCAGATAACTGTGTATCATTGTAGAAACGTTGTCTCCGGCTTCCAGAGCTCAGTTCGTGCTGCACATCATGTAAAAGCCTTATTGTTTCAACCAATTCGCTGTGTCACGACTCGTTTTGTACACGACTCTGTCCTAGTTTGCGATATTCTGTTACTTCTTGCTATCGGAGAAGACATCTGCAGAGTGTAGAAGGCTATGAGTCCACTTACTACGCGATTAATTACGATTTATTAAAGAATTTCACACATGGTGGAACGCAAAATCCGAATATTGTTGGAGCTCGTCAGTGTATAACCACAGGCACTGTCGGAAGATAAGTGTCCTCGTGATAAACAATAGAAGGCAGACCTGCGGTATGATCAGCACCTAGCTAGACAGCACAGCTGTTAAGACGCTGGGGTCATTTTCCAGAGGAGTGAGGTTAGAACCCTGTCCTGCTCGTCGTCTTACACGCCTATCTGACTCAGGTTTTCCGTGCATTCTTTAACTCACTTGAGGTTAATGCCAGCATAGTTCCTTCAGTAAAATTCCTTCCCCTTCTTTGTCGATTCCGAGTTCGTGGTCTGTTTCTAATGATGTTGCATCCGTATCTGAAATAAAATAATTGGCAGGGCAAACTTTACTGCATAAAACTGAAGATGGTAATAATATTCTGGGCAAGTCTGGCAAAGTTCTTTATTTATCAGACATTGAAAAATTGGTGGTGACGTTGTAGGAGGCAGGACTGTTTGTACGTCCAGCGCCAATAGGTACAGAGCTCGAGGTATGGTAACTCTGATGATTGCAGATCACTGCCGCAATGTGACCAAAATCCTCAAGGAACAACTTGGAGCGCTTTTACATCATGTCCATGATTTTAATCAAAATTGGTAACTGTTAAAGTTTACGTGCATGAAAGTACTTGCATTACATGGGATATAACAGTGGGCAATACTATGAAACTTTTCGGAAGCAGCCTTACTTTGGGATGTGAAGGGCTGGTGAGTGCGCTCGTAGTGCTGAATACGAGCAGCTTTGTTGTGACGGTGCTTCATTTAAATGCAAATGACCTTCAGTGCTGTATTGGAATTGTCTGTTTTGAGCTCTGTATAATCCAACACAGCAAAATGACACACTATAAGCTATTCGGACAATATACATTTTACAAACCTACCTTATGTGATAGTTTCTTGGGGGTTTCTAGTGATGATGGAGCATAATACGAAATTATATTTGATTAATCACCACTCTTCCGAGCCCTTCACAACTTCTAGCAGCCTTCGATGTCTAAGTTGCTACAGCTACTGAATAGCCCAAATCAAGAGACTTGCCATCTTCTTTCTAGGCCTCAACAATGAATATAGAAAGCCGGATTTCAAAAGTATTTGCACTTTTTAGACCACATTGTTGAACATGGGACTCCACAACGAGCGACCCCCTACATGTAGCCACGTTGATCGAACAACATGAATAGTTGCGATTCATTTTAGAAAACGTAAAATGCTGTAAAGGAAGATAATCTGGTGAATATTTTTGTCTTCACTTTAGTTTCGCATAGTGATTCTAAGAGTGAAATAAACGCCGAAAAACACCTCCAACACCTGAAATTGTGTGAAATAATTCATTCAATACTAAACATAGGAATTTAATGAAAAGAGTTTTACATGTGCGATTCTGCGCTTCCCCAGAGTATCATGATTTCGAAATATTCTTGCATATTCAGCACTATTTGAACGACGATACTAAGCTGAATACTCGAAGAAATTCCAAAATTATTTTTTTGTACAGTTCACGTAAAACGTCTCTTTCTGGCTTGTGTCTCATAATATGTTGCGTGCCGTTGTCTATTGTGTGTCGTTTTATGTTGTGTGTCATTGTAAGCACACTGGCAAAGCAAATTGTCACCTCAGACGACAAGACGTGTAGCACCGCCTGTACATCTTAATAACGGACTCAATTTGCAGAGGAAGAGAGTCTATAAGTTTCTTCAGATCGGTTACATCCATCTGAAGTGACTTAATTGATTACCAGAATGAAAAATTCTCCCACCGCAGCATAAAAAAGCGAATATGTCCTAGTCGGATATAGGGATGCAAGGGAAGGTAGCTAGCTTTTCAGCTTAGTTGGCAGCTTTAAAGGCATTTAAATCAAATCACCTTTACATATTACCGATTTTTCCTTGTTAGTATTAGTACACATGTCATGTAATATAGTCCCTCGTGTCAAGTAAAGTAAAATGAAGCATGATGTCATCTCGAATAACATGCTGTAACGTCGCGAGTCAATACGCAATAGCATTTTATTGCAGTAAGGTACTTTGCAGTACGGCTCGTAGCTTTGGACCCTTTGGCGATGATAGAAAGAGTCGCTTGTATCTTAGCGTGAACCATTCGCACCTGTCGCTAGCCTAGACATGGGAAGCGGTACCTGTGTCACTTCCAGCACAGAATATTCAAGCCCCTAAGAATCTAAGTAAACTATATTAAATATTATTCAATTTAGTTAAAAGTCATTATACTGCCCTTTGTTATTAAGCAGAAGATTGTGTAAAAGTCTCAGCTTTCTAGAATGCATACTTTCAGAGTTAGGGAAAATTACCTAAAACACCCCAAACCTACACTTGTAACATTAAAGTAAGTTAGGATTCATAACAGTTTGTCTTTTAGTATCATTTGGAATCATTACTGAAGTTCACGAAATGGCAGAACAATTTATTTAGATTTTCATAATTAAAAAATGTTAACTACTTATCACTTTTCGTAACATAAAATTCAGAAAAGATTATTATTTAGTTAATATGCTATTGTGTGAGTAAATGAGAATGAGTGAGAGTGTGTATGTGGGACATACGGTAAAGATTCAATATTATATGATGCATAGCATTACGTAACTGTGTCATGGGAAAACTGTGTTTTCCCCACCTTTCTGATGACGTATTTCCAAGGGTACTGGCTTGTTTAAGAAGGCAGCCAGGATAGTCGTTTGTAGAGTAATAGTTTTCTAAAGTTATTCCAAGATTAGTTTTCTTTTCGCTTGGTTTTGTTAAACATTTTATTAATATTTGCATAATGAAGTGGTGTACATGCATCTATGAATAATGATTGGCGTAGGACAGTTTTAGCGCGAAAATAATCTCGAAGGATTGTTTTGATTGGCTACTCATTTTGATAAACCAATCAGAGTTAAGCATTTCCCGCGCATTGGAAGTAGTTATAGGCTCTGGAAGGAGCAGCATTCGGTCAGTCGCTGGCTAGCTATCGGACGTGCAGGTCATGTTGGACGTGTCCGTGTAAATTATGAGTAAAATGAAGAAGTTATTGGTTTCTCGCGTCCTGATTGCGCTGCCGTGAAAATAGTTACATTTACGGACAGATTGTGAAAATATGTGTTTGGTGAAGTGATTTGTTAGAGAGATAAACGCCTGTGAACTTTCGACCTTTGTAGAATTCCGTGTGGCATGTTTCATACCTGTTTATGGAATAGTTAGCGAGCAGTTTCCTTATTAGAAATCGACTGAAAAAGGATCGAATGTGAAACTCGTATATTGTATCAGAGTAATGACTGTAAATCGCGTAATATTTCGGGTCGGACTTTAAGTACATTCCTGGTTGCCTTGTGTGTGTACTGGGTTGTATGAACTGTGAGCTGAAGACAGTGATGATATTATTCGTTAATTAAATTCGGCCTGATGGCAGGTGTTTAATTTTGAACCTAAATAAATAAAAGAACTCGTTGCAGAATTTTGTCATTTTTCCTAAAGAGACGAAGCTGTCACCCTCAACCCGAAAATTGTGTTATTAAGATATTACAGGATACCTTGCCGTCAGAGTTTACGTGGACTTTGCAAGCACAGGTATTGACGGTATTTTTCTTCAGCGCTCCTTTTAACATCGTCTGAACAGTATCTACGTATGCAAAGAAACGGGCTGGTGATCTGACGCCGTACTGAGGTAGGTAGATCTTTTGTAGTGAACAGAACGACGAGAGACAGTGATCAAACATTTACGACGAACGAATAATCCCCAACCCCGCCCGCCGCAATGCCACATGCCGTCATCTCACCCAACATGGCATTTATGCCGCGCAATATGACACACGATGTCATTAAAGTTTAGGATGCATGATCCCTCCCTCTGTGATACTTCCTATTATAGACGCAAGATCATCCTCGTATACTTCCAATTGTAGATCCATTCCACTCTGCAGAGGCAGTGAGCAGAGCAGACGTGTAACATTTTGTTGGATAAGAGCGCTCACTGCGCTGGGGAAGTAGGGTTAACTTGTAAAACAAGCGCAAATATTCCAGCATATTGTGTTTCAAATGTCTGTGAAGCTTCCAGAAAATTCTAAAAGCTAGTTCCCTCCTTTTACATTCCTGACTGTGCCCACGACGTAGTCGCCTTTTTTGTGCTAGGATATGAGTATTTTTCATTCTGGTTCCCAACTTTTACTCTACCACAATTTTCACATTATACCGCCATAGCTTGGCAACTGATGTTGATTTTTGTTGACTCCAGAGACGACTTATCCAGTATAGGCTTTTCTTACAGTCTTTCGAACCATTTTGCCTATATCGTGGCAACGGATAAGGCTTTCACAAAACAACAGGGCGACCACTAGTTACATCTATTTGTCTATCTTCTTGCAACATTTAAACCGATTCGCACAGGTATGAAACATAAATGTGGAGCGCGTAAAAGAACTCACAAAAACCGTGTCTTTTGCGTTAAAGTTTTTAAAAGCGAGTTTTCAATTTTATCGTAAGAATGCATTTCTATTTATCTGATTCGCTTTAAACCGTTTCCACGGATTCAGTTCACGTAAGAATTAATTTTACGTGCTATATTTAGCTCGAGTAACGGATAAAGATTGTCGTATTAAAAATTCTTTTTGACTTTATGCATTTCGTGCAAAGTTTGAACCGATTAGTACAAATTTATCACAGAATTTGAGCACTTAAAAACCTCCCAGGAAAATGTATTTTTTGCACGTAAAATTCAAACGAAGTAAGATTGTTTAAATGGTTAAAATTTACGTTGAAGATCCGACACACCAGATGATCAAATGTGAACCATCAGTCTCTCTCCAGTCCGGAGTTATTTAAGGGTCACTTAAAATCCGACCGAAGGTGACTGTTTTTGCACGTAAAATACGAAAGGTGGATAACAAATAGTGACTTTAGCTGAGCGTTTATTTTATCCAATCAAAATCTTTTGCGAAAGGAATTAATCGATTCACATAATTTGCCTGAGTGCCAGGTGCGGTCTGTCGTACAAACCTTGCTTTATACACTGTAACATAGCTACAGTAAGAGAGATGTTCGAATGGCTGTACAAATTGCCATTGCTCCGGGGTAAACCAAAGACTTCTTACCCCATGAAATGATAATTAGATCAAGACCCCAAGCTGTCGAGAGGCGTTGATATACATCAGCGGGGACAGTTGAAAATGTGTGCCTCGACCGGGACTCGAACCCGGGATCTCCTGCTTACATGACAGACGCTCTATCCATCTCAGCCACCGAGGGCACAGAGGATAGTGCGACTGCTGCGATTGAACCCTTGCATGTCAACAGCTTCAGGCTTGATTTAATTATCATTTCATGCTAAGAGAGCTGCATGGTCACCGATGGTATCTGTTCTTTCGGATGTCCGAAAGAATAGGTACCATCTTCATATATCTTACCCCATGTTTCCATCTCAGATAAGAACCGTAGTCCAAACACCCCCCCCTTCCCCCGCCCCCCCCCCCCCATACAGCGATTCTGAGCGCCGACCTTCCAGACGTATTTGTCACAGCGCTTCCGCGTTGTAACGATTAGATCCTACACGCCTAGCAAAGCAAATGGAAGGTGACTGCTTCGTTTTCCACACGATTAAGATAATTTGGTTTATCGGGCCAGTCGGAGTGCGACAACGTGCCTGTGTGTTCGTCACGTCAGGACGTTTGCGATCCGCCACTGTAAAGACTGCTACTGGTATCCTGGAAGATGAATGTATCTACATTATACTTATCATGAAGATGTAGAAGAAGAAGCGACTCTTTTGCGCTGAGAATAATGGTGTAAACATCCTGCCATTGTTCACGGTAACCTGAATGTGTGGGCCCAAGCCGTGGTATGAAAATAATCCACAGTATTTCCCTGAACCACCTCCAGCCTAAACTACACTCTCCGCACGCTGCGGGTTAAACGCCTCACTGCGACGTCGTGCGCTGGACGCCCTGCACTATCGCCACTTGTCGGACCACTCTACACGCCTCCAGTCGGCTGCTGTCCAGTTTCTGTGTTGTTTGGGCCACTGAAGACGTTCAACTTCATGCACTGCTGAGAGAAATGACCTTTATCGAGATACGCGAGTGCAAATATCAACTGCTTGCAATTCTCTTCACAATGTTCGCCCGGAAACTGTTTGACGTGGACCTGCATTTACTGCCAGTTGCAATTCCTGTCGGGTTTGAAACTGGTTGTCATTGGGAAGGAGACATCCACAGTCTTTGGTCCCTGTCGGTGTTGCAATGTCGTGTTACATGGCTGCGAATGGTACACCATTCGTTGTAGACACCTAGGACAGTCCGAGTTGATATATAGACAAATCGAGCAGCTTCATTCAGTGTGTGTTCATAGGCCCGTCCAAACACGATGGTCATTTGTGTCATTCTGTCACATCTTCTCGTCAACCCCTGTTACTGAGGCGATTCCAAAATACCAACTGGCACATATACAGTACTTCATTGTTTTCGCTTTCGTCAGCTCAGGAAGGTGACATGGCTACTTGGTACTAGTTATCACTCCTAAGCGACAGTGAGCTATTTTAAGGGGATGGTTAGTATATTGTCCAGTGACTTCTATACTGTGTCACTGCACTAGTATTGTGTGTCATAGTACACTGAAGACCCAAAAACACTGTTACACCTGTCTTATATTGTGCAGGCCCTACGAGAGCACGCAGAAGTGCCGCGTGGACCCGATTAATGTTGTAATTAGTGCTGCAGGGAATTGACACCATGAATACTGCAGCGCTGTCTATAAATTCGTAAGATTACGAAGGATGGAGATCTCTTTTGAACAGCGCGTTGCAAGGCATCCCAGACATGCTCAATAATGTTCATGTCTGGGGAGTTTGGTGGCCATCGGAAGTGTTTAAACTCATAAGACTGTTCCTGGAGACACTCTGTTGCAATTCTGGACGTGTGGAGTGTCCCAAGTCCGTCGGAATGCGCAACGGACGTGAATGGATGCAGTTGATCAGATAAGATGCTTATGTACGTGTCACCTGACAGAGTCGTATCTAGACGTATCAGCGGCTCCATATCACTCCAACTGTACACGCCCCACACCATTACAGAGCCTCCACCAGCTTGAACGGTCCCCTGGTGACATGCAGGGTCCATGGGTTCATGAGGTTGTCTCCATACCCGTACAGGTCCATCCGCTCGACACAATTTGAAACGAGACTCGTGCGATCAGGCAACATGTTTCCAGTCATCAACAGTCACTTGTCGGTGTTGATAGGCCCACGCGAGGTCTAAAGCTTTGTGTCGTGCAGTCATCAAGGGTACACGAATGGTCCTTCGGCTCCGAAAGCCCGTATTGATGTTTCGTTGAATGGTTCGCACGCTGATCCTTGTAAACGGCTTAGCATTGAAATCTGCAACAACATAAGGAAGGGTTGCACTTCTATCACGTTGAGCGATTCTCTTCAGTTGTCGTTGGTCCCGTTCTTGCAGGATCCTTTTCCAGCCGCAGTGATGCCGGAGATTTGATGTTTTACCGGATTCCTGATATTCACGGTACACTCGTGAAATGGTCGTACGGGAAAGCCCCACTTCCTTGCTACTTCGGAGATGCTGTGTCCCATCGCTCATGAGCCGACTATTTGGAAATTTGTCGTAACTTCCTATGGGACCAAACTGCTGAGGTCATCGGTCCCTAGGCTTATACACTACTGAATCTAACTTAAACTAATTTACCCTAACAACAACACACTAACACACACACACACACACACACACACACACACACACACACTTGCCCAAGGGAGGAGTCGAACATCCGATGGGGGTAGCCGCGCGAACCGTGGCAAGGCGTCTGAGACCACTCGGCTACACCGCGCGGCGCGCCGACTATAACACCACGTTTAAACTCAGTTAAATCTTGACAATCTGCCATTCTAGCAGTAGTAACCCATGTAACAACTGCGCCAGACACTTGTTATCTTATACAGGCCTGGCCGACCGCAGCGCCCCATTCTAGTTGTTTACATATCTCTTTATTTGAATACGCATATCTATACCAATTTCTTTGGCGATTCGGTGTATATGGTATGAAAACACTGCTGACGAAATACAGAAAGGAATGAATACAACGTAGTACGTAGTATTTGTGTAGAAATGCTATAAAGAAACCAATGACGGAGTTAAAATGTATGATTGGAAGGGTGAAAGTGGAATCAATGCGAATACATATCATTTAACGATATGTGGTTTCTTTAAAAATGCTCCACCAGCAAGGCTAACTAGCAGCAGTGTATAGTGTATGAAAGCACTGCTGACAAAATATAAAAAGAAATGAATACTACGTAGTAAGTAATTTTTGTGTAGAAATGCTATAAAGAAACCAACAACGGAGTTAATATATTTGATTGGAATAGTGAACATGTAATCAATATGAATACATATCATTTAACCATATGCGGTTTCTTTAAAAATGCTCCACCAGCAAGGCTAACTAGCAGCAGTGTATAGTGTATGAAAATACTGTTGACAAAATATAAAAAGAAATGAATACTACATACTATGTAATATTTGTGTAGAAATGCTATAAAGAAACCAATAACGGAGTTAATATATTTGATTGGAATAGTGAACGTGTAATCAATATAAATACATATCATTTAACCATATGCGGTTTCTTTAAAAATGCTCCACCGGCAAGGCTAACTAGCAGCTCGACTCAACTGAACGTGGTCAGTGTCCCATGTACCACTTAGCCTTCTGACCATTGAATCCATTTGAAAACAATGAAATAAACGTAGCAGTAGACAGGTGAAAAAAATTGTCACGCTGATAAAAGCATGAGCAGCAACTCTAGGAAGAAGGTGGATAGGACTGGATAGAAAACCGGAAAAAAAGAAAAGGTAACACGAAGACGAAATTTCATGAGACGTGTGTAAGAATCAACTGATATCCTACAAAATTTGCAATGCAATAATCATTATGAATTTTTTTACGATGGTAGATACAATGCTGGTGCAGGTAGAACCACGTAACCTGGACAAACAAATAGTTCGTAAAAGATTCTAGGTATCGAAACAAAAACGACGGTACGCAAGGGGAAAATCAATTTGCGGTATTAGCAACTCTTGGATCTTTTTTTTTTCAGATTATAAGAAAATATTTTTAAAACGATACTTTCTTAACGACATGCGAAACCTCTTAGGAGGAGGAGTTCACTAATAACACAAGTGTTAACGTTAGTTGAGAAATTTTCGTAGAACCAGAAACTTATCAATTTTCTAAATATTAGGGCCGAGGCAGGCAGAATGTTGCTACCTGTCCTGTGACTCACAGCGGCAGTACGTGTTTGCGGATTGTAGTGCCTTATTTGTGCTGTTGATCACGGTGAAAAGAAAGGACAACGTGAAAGCCGGTGCGGTGTGCTTGGTAAACCGGAACAACACTGTCAAAATTTCGAGGTGGAACTTTAATATCAGGGAACCGTGGAATCCGGCGCCTAGTTATAGAATAAATAATTGCATATTATTTGACTTCTTATTTTCATTTATCTTTGTATCTGTATTGTACTTAAAATATACGCACAAGAGTGCAAACGTTGACGTTACGCTCTTTAATCTTCTTTGGAAGCAAACTTTTCCATACGTTCGGATACTTGCTGCTGACAACAGAACCGCCACAGACACAAAACTTTACACCTCACGTGGGCCTGTCAACACCGACAAGTGACTGTTGATGATTGGAAACATGTTGCCTGATCGCACGAGTCTGGTTTCAAAGGTGAACAGTTGGCTGATACAGTGCACCGCGCTTATAGGTTCTTCGAACGCAAGGGAACAGCGAAACAAAGACGCTATGCTCAGCTGTTCGCGCAGCTACGGTAACAACATCACAGTGTTTTTACATCTGTACGTGGACGCCTACCAGCAACGCTAACCTCCCGTTTTACAACTATTGCGTATTACAGGCTCATTCTCCATTGTGAAGGTATATTGATGGAAACAAACGTAACTGGGGTAAAAAGCAAACAAAACATAATTACATTATTACTTTGTAGCAGGAGACCAAGAATCCCTCATACCAAAATACCCAGAAAATGTCTCTGAACAACCCCCGAGATTTTGTTGGTGGAATTTGTAATATCTCTCTATATTCGATGAATTCTTCTGATACAATTCTACCCTTAAATGACGTTTACTAATTTTCTGTCTTCATACTCGCAGAATCCATGCGCAAAGTAGTTTCATACAATAGCTATGACATGAGCGCATAATTATTCTTTGTAGTACTCTCTCTGGTGGTTGTTAGAAAAAAGCTTCCGGGGTTGTCTTCGTGCCGATTAGCCTGAGCATTGTTTGAAGAATTGTAAACTGAATATTGAGATTTATGACAAAAGATAACTGATACGAAATTGTGCGATTAAAAGGGAAATATATATTTATTGCTCCTTCATACAAAAGGTGTGTAACAATTTACATTATTTGACATTTGAGAATTAATGATATTCATTGATATATTGCGTGGTTGTTAATCAGAAGGGAACTTCCGAAAGACTGGATACGAACCTGCATTTAATAATCCAAGAGCTCCATTACTTCTTCGGAGGTTAAACTTCATCAAATCCAAATACCCGCTTGATCTGAGGTTTCCCGACTGATTATACAACGCTCCCAAATATACGAGGCATTTTATTTGTACAGATTAGCAGACTGCAGCAAAGCACGAGCCTGCAGAGAAGAACAATCATCGCCTGATTTTATTCTAACAAGTAAAATTTCTGAATCATTTTGAGTGACTGAGTTATGACTGTGTTTCCTATTATGAATGATTGATTGCTCGAAAGAATTGAGAACTACATAATTACATAGATAGGAGGAAAAATTACAAATTCTAGTACGTCGTGTACTGTATATCCCACTCCTGCTGAATAACGCAGCAGGGACCGCAGAGCTTAGCCTCCAAATCCGCCCAATTACCATCAGAAACTCAAAACACCCTCCTTCTAGGAGACAATTAAGGGAGCTTTGGCACTTACCCCAGACACTGACACAAGATATGATGATCACAAACGTAGTGTTACCAGTCCTCCTCAACTGGCAGGGGAAATACTGCAAACGATAATTTGTCCCAGGAGTCGTGCTAGTTATCTTCGGGACGAGTGTCACCGTAGAGACGGATGTTAACGGATGATCTGCAGTGGCGTACGCAACGAGAGGTGTCAACTGACTACAAAACAGGTTCTGGACCGCTGTGAGCCTCTAGTATGTCTTAGCAGAGAGATGAACCTGTTGCTACAAGAGTAGAGGAGGTTGTTTTGCTGAATTATTCAGCCGGCCGCCGTGACCGAGTGGTTCTAGGCGCATCAGTCCGGAACCGCGCTGCTGCTACGGTCGCAGGTTCGAATCCTGCCTCGTGCATGGATGTGTGTGATGTCCTTAGTTTAGTGAGGTTTAAGTAGTTCTAAGTTCTAGGGGACTGATGACCTCAGATGTTAAGTCCCATAGTGCTCAGAGCCATTTGAATCATTTGAATAACTCACTCTCTATGTATGTATTGGGAAATCTACAAACGCAATAGCGCAAGAGGAGTAGACAAGGATATGAAAGTCACTATTTTAATGGTGTTACGGGTAAAGGTACAGATATTGTGATAACCAGTACCTTAATATGTACTTACTTCAGTGCGTTACTTACTTTTTCTCTGCGTTTAACAGACTTTCTGGAAACACATCACGTAATCAATAAAAATATCGGCACTTTTACTCCTAACACTCTGCGTAATGTCAGTACCGTGCATTATCACTGCACAGCGTGACTAGGTGCAAGACTTTTGCGGTGCTATGTCGGACTACAGGCGGGTGATATACACATACGTTTGATTGAATAATGGTCATAAGTGATTCATGACAACGCTGTGAAACAGGTGACATTATGCATGGTTGAATCGCTTTTCATGTCGAGCTCTCTTTAACTTCCATTACAATTTTCTCACAATCACTTCCCTTTGATGACTTGCATTTTATGAATGTGTTGGTTACTCTCTTCTCTGTTCTTTTTGTTCATTTTAACTGTTTTGCTTTCAGTTATATGAATGCACGGTGTCTGTTCTTTCGGATCCTCCGCAGCTGTGATATATATAATGTAAATTGAAGGTGGAGGCTCGAGAAAGGAAAGGAAAGGGAAGGAACTAACGATGTCAGCTGCATCAGGACTTTGTATGGAATCGGCGACAACGAGTGAAAATGTGTGCAGGACAGGGACTCGAACCCGGGATCTCCTGTTTACCGGGAAGTGAGTGGAGCTAGGTGGGAATTTGAGTCGGCCGGAGAGCGTACCGAGATATTCCGCGCACTCCGGGTGGCGCAGTGGTTAACGCAACTGTCTCGTAAGCAGATCACGGGTTCGAGTCTCACATTTTCACTCGTCACCGCCGATTCCGCGCAAAGTCCATACGCTGATGATGTCATTAGTTCCTTAACTTTCCCTTCCTTCCTTTCTTCCCCCTCACTCCTCCCTCTTCAATTTACATTATATGTTTTATTTTCGTTACAATACGTGCTCATTAACTTCTTATAACTTGGATAAGCAGCCTGTATGAATTGTTTGTAGGCACGTCATATTTCGTCTAGGGCTGTATAAAACTTTTTTGCAGTTTCGGCGTTACGCTACTGACGATATAACACTGACACTGCGGTAGAAGAATACAACCTTCTAGAGCTATAAATGGTAGCTGACGTACTACATGTGCTATTGGTGGAGAACACAAATGTTTTGGACATTTGCCGGAGGAAACGTATAGATTTTCAATAACTAAGCTTGCGTGGAATCTGCCAAAAAGAAGTAAAACAAAGTAAGTACCAACTTTTTTAAAAACCACGCGAATATTTCTCGGAAGTGTATAAAATTTACCTAAGTATTTCAGCTGGCTGATTTTGTTAAATAACTGCGGATGCAGACAGAGCTGGTGGAATTGCTGCTTGCCAAATGGCGTTGTTCAAACTGCACGGTCTCGCCTCCCGAATCCCCTACAGGCAGGCGGTGCGTGCAGCTGCGTTCCTAATTGGCTATAAGGACCGGCCAAGCGTGAAGTCTGCAGTGCAACGCCGTCACGGCATGCCCCAGTAGAGTTACTGGCGGGGCTCACCGCCGCCTTTTTAAGAGACGGTGTGCCATGGTGGAATTATTTTACGTTCATCACCACAGCAAAATCGTAAGATAGCAATATCTGTTATCCTTGTGCTCGATTCTGAGATAACATGTCTTTGAGTTTTTAGTGAAGCTAACAATCACACAGAATGTAGTGTGTGGAGCGGAAGGAGAAAGGGAATCGAAGAAAGTTAATGATTGGGTTGCGGACAGGGGGAGAGTTGGGGATGGTGTGAAAATGGCTCCAAGCACTATGGGACTTAACATCTGAGTCATCAGTCCCCTAGACTTAAAACTACTTAAACCTAACTAACCTAAGGACATCACACACATCCATGACGGTGGCAGGATTCGAACCTGCTACCGTAGCAGCAGCGCGGTTCCGGACTGAAGCGCCTAGAACCGCTCTGCCACAGAGGCCGTCGGGGGTCGGGGTGCTGAGAATAAAACGTATCACCCGCACTGGAACAAACCAACATCATTCGAAGGCAGCAAGAATATTTTTTTTTATTGTTAAAATATCGAAATCACTCTTCCATCGAGCTTAAATAAATAAAAGTGTCATATCGCAACCACATGAAATGTCTGCAAATCCACAAGCAATATGGCACCTCGAACTTACAAGGATATGATGTCCAGAATGTACAAAGCAGACCTAAAAGTGAAAAACGCAGTTCTACATTCTGTCCACGTTTCTGATGACTACAGATCAGCTTTCACACCGTCCATCACTATAAATGTATCCCAGGAGGAATGGTCATATTCCGAGATATGACAGGAACGATCATTCAAAGCAAAAAAAATTTGATAAATATGGGTTCTTAAGTGCTATGACCATTTGTTTAGCAGAAGAGATTTGTTTCACAATAGCAAGATATGCACCTCAGAGCCCATATTTATTGAATACTTTTTTCAGTTCGTCCGTACTACCACCCCTCAAAACATGAAAAGGCGTTGCAGTAGAAGAGATTTGTTTTTATAGTATCTAAGATGAAAAATTGTCATAGCGTTGTCCATGCATTTTATCCCTGACTACTGACCAGTCCTCTGTGACACCCTATATGTAGGAGGTATGTGAGAAAAGTAATGAGGCTGATTTTTTATCTACCGAAGCTGTTATTTTCCTTCGGTAGCTGTACAACGGCGGATTCGTCGTTCCCAGTCTTGGTAGCAGCCCTGAGACGCTTGAACTGATAGGCCACATTTCCTTGAATGTTCTACAGAGTTCCAAAATGACGTCCTTTTAAGACACTTTTCAATTTCTGGAAGAGATGGAACTCACAAGGGCTCAGATCAGGTATATATAGGTATATGTCGTGTGACTAGGACCTCCCGTCGGCTGACCGTTCGCCGGGTGCAAGTCTTTCGATTTGGCGCCACTTCGGCGACTTGCGCGCCGATGGGGATGAAATAATGATGATGAGGACAACACAACACCCAGTCCCTGAGTGGAGAAAATCTCCGACCCAGCCGGGTATCGAACCCGGGCCCTTAGGATTGAGATTCTGTCGCCCTGACCACTCAGCTACCGGGGGCGGACTCAGATCAGCTTTTGAGATGAAAAATTCCATGATGGTAGTCGCCGTGTGATACGGGGCGTTGTCATGATGTATCATCAACTTGTCTGCAATGTCTGCTCTCACTCGACTGACGTTTTTATATATTTTTTTTATTTCCAGCACTTGGTGGACAGTTTGTCCTGGAGGAACAATTTCACAAGAGTACACACACTTTCTACGTTTCCGTCGGTTTTTGAACTTGAGGTCTCCTTGAGCGAGGTTCATCTTCAACCTATTCTCGGCGTTTTAAAAATGATTTGTGCCATTGAAAAACTTGTGCTCTTGATTAGGAATGTTCTTCATAGGCCTGTTTCAACTTTTCAAAGATCGCACTCGCTGATACTTCAAGTTTAACACAAAACGTGATAGCATAATATTGCTCTAAATTCCGGTGTTTAATTTTGCGTAACACACAATAAAAACGCCACTTCACTGATGGCGATCTCAAAAACCTCTTGGTGTCTGTACAGAGCTGAAACTCGGAATGAGTAAGTGGAAGGGTTGAACGCACAAGTCTATATAAACGGAACACAGCGTTGCCAGATAACTCCCAGTGCTGTCAGTCCCATTACTTTTCTCACACACCTTGTACACTAGCTGACAAAAAAAATGAAGCATCAAGAAGACATGGTTGGATATCAATGCAGCTTCATGCATATACACAGGATAGGTGTGTATATAAATGATTAATAGTTGCAATGTTCTATGAAAGCAGAGCGCATTAGCATTGTTCATGTTTAGCGCTGTCGTCAGGCCTGGTAGGGTATATGGTGTGAACAGAACCAGATGTTGTGTGGTTACTGTGAAGGACGTGGAGATGCCACTTAGTTGTTTGAGACAGCGTTACAGCATATCACATAGATTGAAAGGAGCCTCATTGTGAGCCTCCATTTGGCCGGCTAACTGAGTCGCACAGTAACCAGTTATGTGGGTCATTCAGATGCGATAATGGCCCGTGATGTACTGCATGGAAACATGGAGAAAGGCAGTCTTGTCAGTCAAGTTTATAGTCGCCCTCGTCCGTCCATCACAAGAAAGGATCTCAGTATTTTGCACCAAATACGTCATAATTCCTTTACATCTGCACGTGCTATCCAAGAACAAGTAATGGACTCGTTGCAACATTTAGTGTCATCCCTTATCACTGGTCGAAGACTAGCCAGAGGCCACACTAGGGAATTATCGTTTCATGCATAGGCTTCCGTTAACACCACAACACAAATAGCTGCGTTTGGAGAGGTGCCGTGGTCGGCATGCTGAGGAGTGGCGTCGTATTTAGTTCAGCCATGAACCACGGTCCTCCACCAAATCTGGGTGATTGATGACCTGGTAAGGTTCCATTCTCCCAATGCACTGAAGAGGCACGGTGTTACCCCTGCGTGGGGAGCCATTGGGTATGAGTTCAGGTCAGGATTGGTACCGATTGAGGGAACTCTGACGGCACAGTGGTGAGTCATAGAGATCTTGGATCTCCATGTGCTTCCTCTTACGCCATATTTCACCAGAACAACGCTCGTCGACACACGGTAGGGGACCACCTGTATGATTTTGAGGTACTGCCGTGGCCACCAAGTTCCCGAGAGCAGTCCAAAAATGGTTCAAATGGCTCCGAGCACTATGGGACTTAACATCTGAGGTCATCAGTCCCCTAGAATTCAGAACTACTTAAACCTAACCAACCTAAGGACATCACACACATCCATGCCCGAGGCAGGATTCGAACCTGCGACCGTAGTGGTCGCGTGGTTCCAGACCGAAGCGCCTAGAACCGCTCGGCCACACCGACCGGCTCCAGAGCAGTCCCCAATGGAATATGTGCGGGATCATCTCGTGGCACTATACAGGATACCAAGGACTAGTTACGAAAGTTCTGAGCCAGCTAGCCTCAGGAGAAGATACAACGGCTTTATGAGACCTTCCCAACTAAAACCAGACCAGAGAGGGCGCAACTTTATACCATAAGTGGGTTCGTATAGCCTACACCATTGTAGACTTGATTTTGTAATCACCGTATAACATAACTTACCATCTCAACGTGCAATGGTTCACTTACTTTCCTCCTCCGCTTCTAGGTGCTTTGCCAGGCCGCGGAAGTGAGCGTTTGGGTATCTATATGATTGTATGTATGAATGTGAATGTGTGTACCTTTGTTAGAGAAAACTTTTCTATGTGGCACACATCAGTCAGCTATAGATGAGTGGTTTTCTTTCCTATATTTGCAATATAAGCACTAGAAGCTATGAGCGCTTGTTGAACAGAGGAGATGTGTTTCAAGGTAGCAAAGATGAAGCAAGTGCTTATAGCTTCTCAGATAACCATTTTAGAGCCTACGTTTACCTGACATTTTTTCTTGGTTTGGTCGATACTACCAACTCTGAAAATTGACAACCCTGCAGTCTTATCAACAACAGTACTGGTACATGTATAATCCCCATTTTGTTCCTTAATGGGACGGAAATCAATAGATGTGATTTACATGTACAGACAAACAGACGATTTCAAGTCTAAATAGTTCACGGATGAACTGCCTGATGTCAGTGTTCAACGGGCACAATATTTCGGCAAACTAGAAAGTCGCCATTATCAGGTGCGGCGTGGAATCTTATTGACTGGCGTAGAATTGCCTCCAGTGATGATTCCTTCTTCGAACTGAATCCCGATGGCCAGCGAACACGTCTCTGGATATGACCGTGGCAGCGATGTGATACCAATTCAACTGCCTTCCGTCATACGTCCCGACAACCAGCAGTGATGATCTGTGGTGCCATTTCTTTTCAAAGCGGGACCGCTTTGGTTGTCATCCGCGGCGGCCTTACGGAACAGCGGTGCGTCGATGATGTTCTACACGCCGTTTTGTTGCCCTTAATGGCAAGGCATGCTGGGCTTACATTTGGGCAAGATAATGCCCGCCTGCACACGACGAGAGTTTCTACCGCTTGTTCAAATGGTTCAAATTGCTCTGAGCACTATTGGACTTAACTTCTAAGGTCATCAGTCCCCTAGAACTTAGAACTACTTAAACCTAACTAAACTAAGGACATCACACACATCCATGCCCGAGGCAGGATTCGAACCTGCAACCGTAGCGGTCGCGAGGTTGCAGACTGGAGCGCCTAGAACCGCTCGGCCATCCAGCCGGCTCTACCGTTGTCCTCGTTCTTTCCAAACCCTACCTTGGGCAACAAGGTCGCCGGATGTCTCCCCAACTGAAAACGTTTGGAGCATTATGGACAGAGCCCTCCAACCAGCTTGGGATTTTGGCGATGTAAATATCCGTTTGGACGGAATTTGGAGCGATATCCCTCGGGAGGACATCCAACAACTCTATCAATCAATGGCAAGCCAAATAACTGCTTGCGTAAGGTTCAGAGACGTATGAAAGCGTTATTGATTTGCTCAGTTTGTGAAGCTCTTTTTTTCTTTATACATATGCTTCAAAAAGTAAGTTGCACATGTCGTCCGACTCTAAGACAACTGCGCAACAAGCGTTGTTGGACAGTGTGGGAGTAAACGTCGTGTGACTAGAGCCTCCGTCGGGTAGACCGTACGCCGGGTACAAGTCTTCCGATCT
The DNA here is from genome assembly GCF_023864275.1 of Schistocerca cancellata. Lineage (NCBI taxonomy): Eukaryota > Metazoa > Arthropoda > Insecta > Orthoptera > Acrididae > Schistocerca > Schistocerca cancellata. The sequence goes on from NC_064626.1 coordinate 735,815,530, forward strand.
GACGCCACTTCGGCGACTTGCGCGTCGATGGGGCTGAAATAATGATGATTAGGACAACACAACACCCAGTCCCTGAGTGGAGAAAATCTCCGACCCAGCCGGGAATCGAACCCGGGCCCTTAGGATTGACATTCTGTGGCGCTGACCACTCAGCTACCGGGGGCGGGCAGTGTGGGAGTGAAACGATGTGGCAACTGGAAACATACTCCCAAGTTGAAAATTGCGGGACAGCACGATTTTTGTGAGCAAAAGGTCTAAACAACATTGTCGTGAAATTCTGGTCGTCTGTGGACCAAATTCACATTACACGTACACTGAAATATTTCGAATATAGACGTTATATATAGTAATAATCCTCGTTCTTGTCCGAGTCGGGAGCTAAAGTTGCAGCCACTTTCTCATGAATCAGCTATGCCATCACAGAAGCTGTCATTATCGTTGTGGTCTTCTGCCTAAAGACTGGTTTGGCGCAACTATCTACGCTAATCTATTCTATACCAGCATCGTCATCTCCGTGTAACGACTACGCATTCATCAGTTTCCAGAGGCTAATTTCAAGAAACTGATGAATGCATAGTCTAGGACCGACTACGTAACGTGTTCATATTATCTTGTGTCAAACGAGTGTCCTTGTCAAATATGTGCTGAAATATATACTTTTACGTCGCTTACCGAGCATGGGGTCCCGGGTTCGTCTCCCGGCGGGGTCAGGGATTTTCACCTGCCGCGAGATGACTGGATGTTTGTGTTGTCCTCATCATTTCATCATCATTCGTGAAAGTGCCGAGATTGGACTGAGCAAAGTTTGGGAACTCGTACGGGCGCTGATAACCGCGCAGTTGAGTGCCCCACAAACCGATCGTCATCATCATCATCATCATATACTGTTACGTTAGTCATTATATTATGTAAGTATATTATATATCCCATTTCAGCGCAGTAATATGTTCGTTGTAAACAAGTATTGCGGTAGTTCTATTATATGTTTATTACCTAATAAATAAAATAAGCATTTGTTTTTAATTTTAAATGCAGTGCTTTAATGTGGTCTTCGTAAATGAGTGTTGTAAAATGATCCTTTCATACAGTGTTGATTAAAAAAAATTGACGATCATTCCACGTGGGACCTGTGGAAGCTACATTAGCTTATTTGTTTTAGTTTTAAATATTTGTCATGTATTATTGTTTTTCTGACATGTTCTGCATCCTGGAGGACTTCCTCATTGCGGATCTATTGAAATCGAAGAAGAAAGAAGACAGAAAAATATTTAGAAAATATCTCATTTTACATGTTCCTTTTTTAAATCTCAAAATAAACTGCCTCGTCGCGGCTGATGTATGCTGTGACACCTAGGACAACGATGTTTCCAAGCCACTTTTCAGCTGTGAGAAACCTCTCTTTAACTACGCGAACAGTCAAATGCGTCCGTTAAATATCTTTCCTGTGATAGACAGCGCATCACAATAGCATCTATGACCGCTTCACTTGCCATCACGGACAGCTGTACCGAAATATTCAGAAACGATAAAGTAGGTGCTGCTATTGGCTCCTGGTACCGTTTTCAGCGTAGAGTTCGGTTATCTAAAACTACTGTACAAGTAGAAAGGGCAGTGGTCGTTTTGAGCAAAATGTTCGTCGTATAAATTCTGACAGTAGATAATGCATTGCACTCTATAAATTAATACTCACTATATCGAGCACGTGGAAAGCATGTAAACTGTTCGTTTCATCACAAGAAATGACGTAATGTAAACATGTTCAGTAGAAACCTCATGCCACGTGGTAACTTGCACTCTGTGTGCAAACTGACGCCTCCACTCACAAAGATGTACAAGCAAAAATCGATGCAATATGAACACAAAGCTTCAGCGACAGATAAAGTTAATTGGAACAAGAGAAAAAGGCTGTATACGATACACTGGCAAGGCCATTTGTTCTATATGAAAACAATACTAAATACTTAAAGCAATGCTTATATCTAATGAAAAACGTGACGTTAGGAAGAAAAGCCTGGAACAGTGTTTTTTTTAGGCGCAGTAAGTTAAGATAGTAGTACAGAGTGGAATTCGTCTCGGAGAAAAGGGGAAAAGCTAATCAGTGATAGGACACTCTCAAAAATCAGCACGAAGCAACCTCATAGGTTATGTGTTACTCAAAGTGGATGGAAGAGGATTTTGAAAACGTTTGAAAAACTATGAACGGAACATTATAAATGAGAACATCGGTACCGTAAAACTGCAGCTACACCATACGGTGAAAATGACATTTAAAGTCAGCGCTATAGTCACTAGTAACTGATGAAAGGGGGTGTGACACCGCAGCTCTCGTCAGGAGTCCACTAGCCTTCCACTCTTCCACTACAGATATTTTCAGATCGTCGGCAAGTAAACAGACAACCATATGTTCTCGATAACTTTCGTGGTACATGAGCCTGTCCTGTTCTCGAATACATCGCTCGTATCCGCGACGTGGATTTGTGCGTCGCGTCCATGTAGCGTTACTCCATGGCAGCCAGCCGGAGCCCATTATTAGTAGCATTGGCGTGGGAACCGTGGCTGGAGGTTTGTTATGTAGGGAGACCTGGCAGGTATTATTCTCATTAGGCAGCCGAAATATAAAGCACAACGCGCCCTCTCGCATTTCCCTGCATCGAGGGTGATGGAAAGCTGCCAGTTTAGAAGATAATCCAGCAACCTGCTACTGGCTTGACTCCACAAATGCGAATCTGATTCTGATATGTGTAAAGTTTGTAACTAAACTCATGCAATATGAGCATTCGTATCTTTATGTTACTAGTAGTTGTAGCAAAACATGAAGCTACGGTGGAGGCGGTAGGTGAGGTGTTGAATGGTACGACCTCTTCCTCTTTTTTTTTTCTTTTTTTGTTTGCTGATGCCCAAAGAGCAAATTATTTTTCGGTTAGAAAAAGAACACAAGAGGCTGTGATTTGTCCTGACGAAAGTGGCTTGGCTCAGTGGTAAAGCGCAATTTATAGGCCTCGTGTTCAATCCCCGATCAGTTTTTATAAGCCACCTCTGAGAATGTCTGTTGATGTGAAAAAGTCGAGATGGACCTTGATTCGGAGTCTACGTCAAACTGTAGGCCTTCCTGTAACTGGCTGGGTGAGCCTGTTCAAAGGTCAGAAAAAGTCAAGGGCGTATCACCTGAAGTAGGATCCTGTCTATTAAAGTAGTGTGATGTTCAAACCAAGTTTTGGGTTGATGACGACTTTACCTTCTTTCCTCCCATAAATGTCTTGTAAAATGACCACAAAGAAAATTTTAGGAATTAGATCTCATACAGAACTTTGTATCCACATGGGCTAACAAGCAAAGTTTGTACTGTTCCATGGCAGTCTAGACCTAGCGCTGTAGGGAGCCTCCATGGACCTAGTGGGCTCAAAAGTATCACACATTAGGAAACGCTACTAGATCCCTACTCCACAAACGATGAACAATTAAAGGAGTCGCTGTAACAACGAAGTTATGGTGACTGGTTCACTAGTACTAGAATTAAGGTGGTCACACTGTCTACTAACTCAAAACCAATGATCCAGCTTATTACTGTTAATCTAACCTCGGCATCGCCCAACACAAAATCTAACCATACTAACCCTCGTTGCTGATTGGAAACTTCGCATTGCATGGTGTTCCCGCCACAGCTGGTTCAGAGATTGTAAGTGCAGACGATCTGACGCTGCTACAAGCTACACCCTAGTTTCGTTTCTGAGTAGAGTATGCAGCTAGGATGCTACCCTGGTATGCCTCTGCAAGTCATCAACAATGACTGTCGAACTCCACTTCATCATCTACTGCAAGATGGAAGACGTCTGTCTCACATCAAGGGAGGCTAATGTTCACTGAAAACTTCCTAATGCCGACTGAGAGCAACAGCTCACTACAAACCAGATTGAATAAGACTGAGTTTCTCTTTGTGGCTTGCCACTGAGCTCGGAGCAGTGAGCCTTTTCCACCCCGACTATCAATCGTGAGGCTGATGTGAGAGACAGCTCCCCATCAAAAGACCTGACAATAATATTTAACTCCCATCAGCATATTCAGCACAGAAGACTCAGTCGAGTGTGTTCCTGCCTGAAGCAGGTATGCATCCCAACTCATCCGTCTGCTTCTCACACAGGTGTCGAGTTACTCACCACAAGAGTGGAAATCAAAAGCGAAATTTGTAACCTTAACTGTTCTATACTTCCATGAGACTCTGTAAAAGATGTTATCTGTCTTGAAAAACTCTGCAGCGACATTCCTAGACGCCCCATACCCCATACACAGACTGACCAATTAGCCCCCCCCCCCCCCCCTCTCCTCTGCCAGGCAGGTTTTCCCCGACCTGTTCGCATTTGTGTGGACGATTTTATAGCAGTCGGCTCCATAGTCCACATGCTGTGGTTTGCTGGCAGACCTCAACCAGCTTGCCCCGAACGCTGCCTGCCAACCCACACTCCATCAGTGCAGACAGTGCAAGATACCCACACACGAACAGGTAGGTAACCGAGGGGGAGGGAGAGGGGGCATTTGGTTGATCAGTCGGCCAGCCCCCTCCCCCCGATGAGCGTGTCTGCCCTGACACACTCGCCTGTTAGTGGGCGGTTTTACAGCAGTGAGCTCTGTGGTCCGGTTCCGTTAGCTCAATCAGGAGACTGCTACCTAGTATGGAACTGCTGTGGTGGCATGTTTTCACCTCTGGCGACTTCTGTCCGCTTACAGGCAATCACTGTAGCATGCAGTCAAGTAGGCCGATGCCGCCACGAGAGTCTAAATTCGCATTTTGTTCTGGACGTCAAGGCGCGATAGTTGGAATGGTTGAGAGATTGCGGCTGCAGTTTTGAAGAATTTTTTGGTGAGACTGTTTCAGTTATTTCCAGTTGTTGTTAATAGTCAACATTTAAGACTTTTCAATCGTGTGGAATTCGTCTTCAATAATTTATTTTGCTGTTATTTCGCTTGCTGAACTGGTGATTTGTTGTGAACATGATCTGGTATTTAGGTCCGAGGTATTACAGAGATTCAAATATAGTTTGCTTTTTGTGACTTGGAAGCTGATTGCAGGATCATGTCGCTGTCATTGAATCTCATGCATTATGCGCCCAGTTTTGTCATTCTCCCCCGCATTTTAGACTACTCATGCATTACTGGAAGATCTGTATAGAAAACTTGTATTTTTACGATTACTGCTAATTAGATACATGTTGACGTGTATCGTGATTCCCATGTGGCTTATGGTTTTGTTTTGTCGATCTTAATTTGGTACAGATCGTAGGTTCGGTAGTACTTTCTTCCATTCCTCCTCTCCCATGTCGTTTATGTTCGTATGTAATTCAGATTCACAGTTTTTGCCATACTGAGCATACATATTATCAACAATTGGTATTGTCTACTTAGTGATTATAGAATGAAAGAGCGCAACTGTATACAGCTCTCCCACGTTATTATTAATAAATATCCTGTATTATTGCATGACTCATTTTCAGGTTTTGAAAGATAATTTGAGACAATGTTCTCAGAATGCAAATAGCTGTGGCAGATTTTTGCATTTTGTGTATTTATGTATCCAAGAAATAACTTGCACAGAACACGGTAGTGATGCCTTCAGCTTTTGCAATAGTACATACTCATTTTGTCCTTGAACTACACCATTACACTATTTCTTTGCTGGGATATTTTCAGTGACAGACCGGTATCAGATTAAAGTACTATGATTACAATCACGGCGAATCATTCCATTGCACTGTGTCTGGCTACTAGTTGAATACATCCTCACTTTGCAGCTGCGATGGAAAGAGCGATTTTCTTCCAGTTCGATGTTAAATTATATGAGTTTGCCTGTCAATTTCCAGTTGCGGGGTATATTGTAAGTGTGTTCCGTTGTGAGTGCTTCGTTTCTTAATATCGATGTCAGATTGTGTTACTGAATTAGTCATCAGGTCGTGGACATTTACATAACAAGGTATAGCTTCAATAAATCATCACTTAGTCTAGCTACTGATGTTGGAATGTCTCCTGTTATTATATCAGGCCATGTACAAAATGAAGAAATGGATTATTTTATGTTATTAAAAATGTAAGGCTTCATTTCGGTAATATAGAGTAGAAGCCAGAAGGGTGTGTTCTACGCTTAGACCGAGATAAGTAGAAAAGAAGTTATGGCAGTGTACTCCCATTTGGGAGAAGTGTCTCAGTTCCTCATACAGCTGTCGAGATATTTCTTGGAAGAGGACGAGACTTCTTCATGGAATCATTTCTCAATCTACTGTTAAATGACTTGCTGATGACTTTCGACTAAGAGAGATTTGCAAAGAGAAAGCCAGCAGGACAACTTACCTATTTAGAACTTTAATTTAGCTATATTTGTTGTAGGTTAAAATTCATAAAATTTCAGAGTTGCAAATCTCATTAAAAAGTATCAGCAATTTTATTGCTTTTGCTATTATGAGAACTAGTATTCTAAGACAGATGAATTTCCTGAGAACTTGCCAAAATGTATTGGGTGTTTGGTCTACTGGAAGGTCTTCGCAGCGAGACTAAATACCTTGGTGGAGCATCATTGTTAACATGACTGTCAGTTCCAAATGCGAAGAAAAAGGACGTACTATTTTTAGTTGACTGTGAAGAACCGCCTAACGTAGTTGTCTGCTGCAGCAAGATTCCTTGGTTTTAGCAAGACGACTTTAACTACACTGTGTTCGCCTACCAATGGCGGAAAGATGCATGGGACATCAGTCTTCGACAGTTCTTGGACGTGAGATGCAGGGGATATAATAGCATCACTGTACGTCTGTCTGCCGATGATGTCAGGATATTGAAACTGCTATGGATCTTCTCGGCTGTAGAAAGTATGAAGATACGAGAAGAGCGGCTCAGTAAAGCAACAAAAAAGTGGAGCATTAAGAATGTCTGTATTTACAATATTAAAGTGAGAAAAAGTGCATTCAAGGGCTAAAATATCGTGAATGTACCTGAAATATAACAAACAGTGCTAACTGAGACATTGACGTGGGAAAGTTAGTAACTGCCAAAAAGTAAACTTTTCAGGGGAACCAAAAAACAAATTTATGGATTCGTTTCCACTAACTTTATTACAGAAACTGCTTGGCGTTGAAGGCATATATTGATGCTTTGTGGTACATATGACGTTTGAGAAATTTAGCATGCTTTTGTGTGTCAAATCCCGCTTTCTTTATAGTAAACATACAAAATTTCTCCATACCCAAAAGTCACAATTACTGTCTTTTGTATTTTACGCATGATTTCTCATCAAGGAAGTTCAACATAGATAACAAGAATTTTTACCCCAGTGATTTTCAAATATTTGCGCTTCCGTTTTCTTTTTCTCTATTCCAGTATACACACGTTTGTCTGATAGCCCTAAGATAATTGTAGAAGATCTGCAGCAAACTGGCACATGGTCACTGTCTGCAGGTAAGCAATATGTGACAAACTTGCCTCATATTTAATGCTCGATCATTGTACATCAGATATCTGTTTCCAGAGTTCTGTATGAATTTTCTTAACCCTCTTAAGTGAATTCACAACACTTATAACAGTACTTAAATGTCGCCTAGGAAAGGGTTTTGTGTTTAAGACAGTTTGGTTAAATACACACAAAACAATAAAGTAATAATACAAAGTTAGTAAATTTAACTTGCCATCCTAAAAGGAGGAGGTTTTGGAAGCATACTTACAGGGTGTTTCAAAAATGACCGGTATATTTGAAACGGCAATACAAACTAAACGAGCTGCGATAGAAATACACCGTTTGTTGCAATATGCTTGGGACAACAGTACATTTTCAGGCAGACAAACTTTCGAAATTACAGTAGTTACAATTGTCAACAACAGATGGCGCTGCGGTCTGGGAAACTCTATAGTACGATATTTTCCACATATCCACCATGCGTAGCAATAATATGGCGTAGTCTCTGAATGAAATTACCCGAAACCTTTGACAACGTGTCTGGCGGAATGGCTTCACATGCAGATGATATGTACTGCTTCAGCTGTTCAATTGTTTCTGGATTCTGGCGGTACACCTGGTCTTTCAAGTGTCCCCACAGAAAGAAGTCACAGGGGTTCATGTCTGGCGAATAGGGAGGCCAATCCACGCCGCCTCCTGTATGTTTCGGATAGCCCAAAGTAATCACACGATCATCGAAATATTCATTCAGGAAATTAAAGACGTCGGCCGTGCGATGTGGCCGGGCACCATCTTGCATAAACCACGAGGTGTTCGCAGTGTCGTCTAAGGCAGTTTGTACCGCCACAAATTCACGAAGAATGTCCAGATAGCGTGATTCAGTAATCGTTTCGGATCTGAAAAATGGGCCAATGATTCCTTTGGAAGAAATGGCTGCCCAGACCAGTACTTTTTGAGGATGCAGGGACGATGGGACTGCAACATGGGGCTTTTCGATTCCCCATATGCGCCAGTTCTGTTTATTGACGAAGCCGTCCAGGTAAAAATAAGCTTCGTCAGTAAACCAAATGCTGCCCACATGCATATCGCCGTCATCAATCCTGTGCACTATATCGTTAGCGAATGTCTCTCGTGCAGCAATGGTAGCGGCGCTGAGGGGTTGCCGCGTTTGAATTTTGTATGGATAGAGGTGTAAAATCTGGCGCATGAGACGATACGTGGACGTTGGCATCATTTGGACCGCAACTGCAACACGGCGAACGGAAACCCGAGGCCGCTGTTGGATCACCTGCTGCACTAGCTGCGCGTTGCCCTCTGTGGTTGCTGTACGCGGTCGCCCTACCTTTCCAGCACGTTCATCCGTCACGTTCCCAGTCCGTTGAAATTTTTCAAACAGATCCTTTATTGTATCGCTTTTCGGTCCTTTGGTTACATTAAACCTCCGTTGAAAACTTCGTCTTGTTGCAACAACACTGTGTTCTAGGCGGTGGAATTCCAACACCAGAAAAATCCTCTGTTCTAAGGAATAAACCATGTTGTCCACAGCACACTTGCACGTTGTGAACAGCACACGCTTACAGCAGAAAGACGACGTACAGAATGGCGCACCCACAGACTGCGTTGTCTTCTATATCTTTCACATCACTTGCAGCGCCATCTGTTGTTGAAAATTGTAACTAGTGTAATTTCGAAAGTTTGTCCGCCTGAAAATGTAATGTTGTCCCAAGCATATTGCAACAAACGGTGTATTTCTATCGCTGCTCGTTTAGTTTTTATTGCCGTTTCAAATATACCGGTCATTTTTGAAACACCCTGTATTTATAAACACATAAACACAGATCTGTATCACAACAAACACTACTGGTTCTTACCAATAGGCCTGATACGCTGTGTTGCAGAGACACTAAAAGCAGACACTGTCTCGCTAGCGTCAACAGCTCAGCACATACAACATATAGCGGCTACGATTTCAGCTAAGTTTGATTATACCTACACGTATTACCTTCTGTATGCCATTGGCATGTCCACATATTATTTTCTCGATACAGAACTTCAAAATTGGAGTCCTTCACATGTACGACCTTTCCCTTATCAATGTCTCAATTTCGTAATATTTTAGATAGTTGTATGTTAGTCAATTGAACGCAAATAAGATTTTCGTGGAAATTAATGTTAGTTTTCTTTCAGCGATTGCCACACAACGACCCACCGCTCCTCCCTGATACATGAGGTAAACGGGCCCACCTTTGCTCTGCCTGCACATGTCTCATTCCTCTTTACTTTTCCTAGGATCCGACTTACGATCCCACACACCGCAGCAATACCTTAGAACACAACGTGAACAGTATTCTCTGCTCAAAATTAGGGAAGCAGTCAATGAATGTTGGAGGAAATGACTCCCCATCTTCTGTTCAGTTACTGTACAGTAACTGACGCAAATGCGTTCAGTTGCGTCAGTCTTAAGAAAGGCAACCAAATCTCGGACGTGGTTCACACACGTCTCTATAAAAGAGTATGTCTCTAACTTGACTCATGTAGTATATTGCATTTAGCGCGGCAATACCATGCAGCTGAGTTACAATGAGACAACAACTACACACAAACAAAGATCTTTATTTGTCTGCACAGCAGTTATCGGTGAAATGGATTTGCGTCTGCCACTCATATAATTACTTAGGCTCCCTTACGTTTCAGTGAACACTGTGTCCAAACGGAGTGAGACAATATTGACAACAATTCCCTCTAAATGAAATCGACGCTAATTTTCCCTGTCGCTATTCACAATGACAAAGGCAAACGCGGGAATAATGCCATAAAATGTTTCGTGATTATGATTGTAAACCGAGGTATGTACCAAGGCAAATAGTGAAATGGCGTCTATTTTTTAACCGGTTACGTACTATGTTGATTACGTGTGATGAATACCGGCACGGAAAATACGTACAGTATACATTTTTATTGGGAACAGAAACGATCTCTTGTTACTAGCGTAATTATATTGATAACTAGTAATACAATGTAACAACCTACACTAGCAGCTTCATATTAAAGGCGCATTTCTAAGAGAACTAAAAGTTTGTACAAGCTGTGGTCCTTCTTAGGTAATAACGATGTCATTGAAGTTGGCAGGAGCCAATTCAGTTATTCTTCATCACATTTTCGCTAAGGGTATGGTGGAAGAGAGACACAGCGCCACGTTTTCCTGAAGCAGCCATTGCTGAAGCTGAGGTGTCTGAAGATGGTATTGAAGCTCAGGCGTCTGAACTTCGTTCTCAGCCTCCTTAAACATTGACAATCGTCGAGCCCTTGGTCCATTGGCAGGGAGGTTTTAACAACTCGTTTCCTGGATACGAGTTTAAAAGTATCAGTTTCCAAACAGGGAGGAGAACACTGCACCATGCCCGAGCCGAACTAACTTATCAACAGCGAACATGCTTCTAAGCTAGCAAACACCCAGTGACTTAACACGGCGGCCGCCTCAACTTCGTTCCACGGACACCAGTAGTTCTCTTCAGTTCACGCTGTGAGTGCACAACCCGTCTGTGGCCTCCGTATCCAGTTCACTGGCTGCCAGCACAGTTGCTTCCGCGTCCTTCGTTGCCATGGCATTATTGGTAGGCGGGGATACCAACAAGTATGCGAGCTCTTACCCGATTATGAATGACATACTTTCATTTTCGATAGCTGAAATTCCAAAATTATTAATTTCCACATAGCAAGTGACCCTCCTTAGGAATAAGAACACTGAAGTTGCACTACACGAAAACTACAGTTCCGTAGTTTTGGTACTCAACATACACGTAGTAACTGGTAGGATTACCGCTAGTACTGGTAGCATTAGTAGGGAAAGAAATATATACTACTGCCCATTAAAATTGCTACACAACGAAGATGACGTGCTACAGACGCGAAATTCAACCGACAGGAAGAAGATGCTGTGATATGCAAATGATTAGCTTTTCAGAGCATTCAAACAAGGTTGGCGCCGGTGGCGACACCTACAACGTGCTGACATGACGAAAGTTTCCAACCGATTTCTCATACAGAAACAGCAGTTGACCGGCGTTGCGTGGTGATGCCTCGAGCAAGGAGGAGAAATGCGTACTACCAAGTTTCCGACTTTGATAAAGGTCTGATAGTAGCCTATCGCGATTGCGGTTTATCGCTGCTGCTCGCGTTGGTCGCGATCCAATGACTGTTAGCAGAATGTGGAATCGGTGGGTTCAGGAGGGTAATACGGAACGCCGTGCTGGATCCCAACTGCCTCGTATCACTAGCAGTCGAGATGACAGGCATCTTATCCGCATGGCTGTAACGGATCGTACAGCCACGTCTCGACCCCTGAGTCAACAGATGGGGCGTTTGCAAGACAACAACCATCTGCACGAACAGTTCGACGACGTTGGCAGCAGCATGGACTATCAGCTCGGAGACCATGGCTGCAGTTACCCTTGACGCTGCATCACAGGCAGGAGCGCCTGCGATGGTGTACTCAACGACGAACCTGGGTACACGAATGGCCAAATGTCTTTTTTTCGGATGAATCCAGGTTCTGTTTACAACATCATGATGGTCGCATCCGTGTTTGCGACATCGCGGTGAACGCACATTGGAAGCATGTATTCGTCATCGCCATACTGGCGTATCACCGGCGTGATGGTATGGGGTGCCATTGGTTATACGTCTCGGTGACCTCTTGTTCGCATTGACGGCACTTTAAACAGTGGACGTTACATTTCAGATGTGTTACGACCCGTGGCTCTACCCTTCATTCGACCCTTCGAAACCCTACATTTCAGCAGGATAATGCACGACCGCATGTTTCAGGTCCTGTACGGGCCTTTCTGGATACAGAAAATGTTCGACTGCTGCCCTGACCAGCACATTCCCCAGATCTCTCACCAATTGAAAACGTCTTGTCAACGGTGGCCGAGCACAATACACCAGTCACTACTCTTGATGAACTGTGGTATCGTGTTGAAGCTGCATGGGTAGCTGTACGTGTACACGCCATCCAAGCTCTGTTTGACTCAATGTCTAGGCGTATCAAGGCCGTTATTACGGCCAGAGGCGGTTGTTCTGGGTACTGATTTCTAAGGATCTATGCACCCAAATTGCGTGAAAATGTAATTTGTCCAATGAATGTCCGTTTGTCATCTGCATTTCTTCTTGGTGTCAACAATTTTAATGGCCAGTAGTGTAAATACATGTGTCAGAGAGAAACTGGGAGCCGACGATTTCTCTCTCTCTTTTTTGCACATAATTAGAACCGCACATCATTCATTTATACCCTTATATAGCACAAATTGCAGTTTGTAAGTAATAAAATTTAGTTGAGCGCGTAATTTCTGCTTTTTTATGTAAGCACAGTAATTACTTTTGATGCAAATACAGTTTAAATGCCAAGCATAAAAAATATACCTAATTATTGTTCTTATTTTGTACTTAATAGCCGGCCGGGGTGGCCGAGCAGTTCTAGGCGACTGCTACGGTCGCAGGTTCGAATCCTGCCTCGGGCATGGATGTGTGTGATGTCCTTAGGTTAGTTACGTTTAAGTAGTTCTAAGTTCTAGGGGACTGATGACCTCATATGTTAAGTCCCATAGTGCTCAGAGCCATTTGAACCAATTTGTACTTAATAGAACGTTCATTATCATGATGAAAAGCAGGAGTTTCCTGTTATTGTTGATAAATGCGAAAGTTGTTTATGAATAACAGAAACATGTTTCGTATGTGTTCGACGAAGTATTGAAGAGATGTTTGATGTATTTTTGTTTTGTCGTTTTTCTTGAAGAAATTACGTTTTCTACAGCTATCTGATAAACCTGATTTGTTTTCTCTATATTTGACTTCAATATCTCTCTGTTTCACGTTACAAATCAACAATTTTCGAATAAAACCTGAGTTAAACATTGACAAGTTCAACTTTACGTGAAATACTGTTTATTATTAAGTAACAGAAAGGATGTCGTGTGACTAGGGCCTCCCGTCGGGTATACCGTTCGCCGGGCGCAACTCTTTCGATTTGGCGCCACTTCGATGACTTGCGGGCCGATGGGGATGAAATGATGATGATTAGGACAACACAACAAAGGAGAAAATCTCCGACCCAGCCGGTAATCGAACTCAGCTATCGGAGGCGGACACAGAAAGGATGATAACCATGCAGAACAAAAATGGTCCGTAGATTATGCGGCCCTTTGTACAAGCTCACACAGTTCCTAGACGATTTATCGCTTCCGATTTTTGAGGGAATCTTGTAACACACTGATCGCACATGCAACGAAAGCGATCGTTATAAGATAACGCCCGATAAGTATGCAACACACCTAACATACAGGTAATGTGGGTACGATCTTAACTGACCAAAGCTACTAGGACAACCACCATAGTCCACACTTACGGTGGTCTATAGTAAGCCTACGGTAGTTTTACAGCTCTATCTACCACTTCTTTTCCCTTAATACCTCAAAACCCCTTTAATGAGTAGAGTCTGTCTTACTGCTGGCAGATGAGGAATAATGTTAGCAGTAAACAAAGGGATAATTACTTATTCCCTGATGTAAATACTTCAAAACAGTAATCGTTTATCTGAAATATACTAATATGAAGATCTGTTGCTCCCCTTGTTGTTACTCACACTGATGAGCCTGAAGAACAGCTATCAGCTCTACTACTAGAAAACTGGTGTCCAGTGGCAGAAAAACTTTGGTTTTGCTTTTAGTCATAAAGTCTCAGTAAGTGCTCCCGCATCCTTCTTCTTCTAGTGAGGCATCAGTGTACGAATGTGTGACATTCAGAGGGAGCTTTTAGCACTCTGCTAGAGTGGACTTGTTCATCTCTACTGATATGTACCAAGACAGACTCTGAGATATCTTGTCTTGTCACTCGTCAAGAAGTCATAACACTGAACGATTAGCCGAAAGAAATCCTGCTAAAGCCTGGTGTAACGCTACGCTGACTATCCCCAGTTGACGCTGCTAGCGAAAGTAATATATTTTTGCTCACTTCCAGATTTAATATGGACGTTCCGCAGCTTGCTGTCAATGAAAAGGCCCTAGTCTTAGTTACAAAGCGCGAGTCTCTAGTAAACGGTGCCATGTAAATATGAATCTAATGATTTGGGAGCTGAGGTGTTTGGTCCATTTACCTCCAAATATGAGAATAATTTAGTCATCGAGTGGACCATTTTATCAGGCCATCTGCTAGCACTTTGATAACTAAGTAAATAAACCGATTATCACTATCTGAAGACTTTGTATGTCCGACTGTCCTCAGGTTCATTGAGACTATGTTACAAAGAAACAGGGACGCTTTCGAGCCCGGTGGAAGGCCTCAGCTCCTTCTCCTTGGGTCTGCCTGGCGAATATAATTTGGTGCATCAGCAGTTTCTTAGCTGAAGGAGATTCGTTAGTATACGATTTTATGATTTTATGATTTAATGGCATTGATTCGAAGTGACTTCGAGTTGAGCATCGTTAATAAATAACAGAGAATGTTATTTGTGCAACAGTATTCGGAAAAAAAGTCCTGGCAATCACAAGCTGTGCATAACACCAATACAGTCTGCACTTTAACATACTCCCTATACGTTTTAAGACGTGTGTTAGCAGCGTTACGGGCCTGAGAATGAGGTTACTATCCGAAGATTTCCTGTCTTTCTTCATTAGATTATTGTTTATAAAATTTATTATTTAGAAGGTTAAGGTTGCATTGGCGATTTTTGAAAAATCAAGGCCGATTAAGCAGTTTAGCTGATCAACCGTCATTTTTTGGTCAAGGTGATGTTGCTCGAAAGCTTTCCGTTATTTCTGGAGGTACATATGACTTTTACATTCAAAGACATTATCATTTTTAAAGATGTTATCTGATTTTATGTTACAGTGACATAAACACACTGTTTAAATAAAAACCTGAATAAAATATCACAGTCCGTTCAATATCGTATCGAACTGAATAAAAGTTTTTTGAACCAGTTACATTTCGGTTTTTATTCTGCTAGAACCAAATCAGATTTTGACATGTCCATATTCACGTCTCTCTGCAGGGTGAACAGAAACACGAAATTTTTATTTTTTATGTTATAAAAGCATTATCTAGGCCGCAAAACTTATTATAAGTTTAAAGTTAGACACAACACCCATAATCCTACACATACTGATTTTCATTTTTGTTTGTATTCAAAGATAAAAACTGTTTCTGTTCATCACATTTTACGCTGATTGATATAACTGAGGGGGAAGTACATTTTTTTCTGAACATAGCAAATTCGTATTAATTTTAGTATGTTAACTTTAGCTCTTACAAGCACAAATACTTTTTTAATGCATACCAAAATTTACTAAACATCACTAATTATCTGTCTTCATGATGAGATCTACAGAGCTCAATGATTCAATCAGTTAATTAATTAACTAATTAACGTTAGTTCTCAATCAATGAACTCCGCCTGGGGTCAGTTGCCTTGGAACAGCCACTGCTGGTTCCAATCCCGGTTGGGCATTGGGCTGGCAACCCAATCCTGTAAAAAAAAAAAATCTTCGTAACGAAACACAAATTGTCTCGGACATTGATGGATACAATGGATACGAAAACTCCAAAGGAAAAACGGTATACGATTTAAAAAATTTAATTTTGGACCCTGGAATATTCAGAGCCTGTATAGACCAGGAACCATCCAGACTATGGTCTCAGAAGTTAACCGATGTAAACAGACCTGGTGGCGGTACAAGAGACAAGATGACTAGGAGAGGGAAGTCACAAATGGGATGGATACACACTGTTCTATGGTGGATGTGTAGAGAAACACGAATTCGGCACTGGTTTTGTAATACACTACATAGCAGCAAATTCGGTTAAAGAATTCAGAGCTGTTCACGAAAGTACTTGGAAACCAAGAGTCAGACATCACATTCATCAATGTTCATGCCTCGTACTGAGGATAAAACAGATGAGAAAAAGAAAGGGTTCAATGATCAACTAGAACAAACAATTGAAAGCACACCAACTAGAAATGTCAGTATAGTGCTGGTAGATTGTAATGGAAAAGCAGGAAAAGAAGAATTCCTCATACCAACTATAGGAAGGCACAGTTTGCATGATGAGACAAATGAGAATTGTCAGAGGATGATCACCTTAGCTATCTCAAAGAACCTGAGAGTAAGTTCGACTTACTTCGAACACAAGAGAATGCATAAGGGAACATGGTGCTCCCCGGATGGAAGAACCACCAACCAGATAGATCACATCTTGGGGGACCAGCGCTATTGCCATACAGTCATGGACATCAGGTCGTATAGAGAAGCCGACTGTGCGTCAGACCACTTCTGCATTGTGTGCGAGTTTAAACTCATGTTCACCTACATGCATAAAAAGATGGGGCACTAGAAGCTGGCCGGCCGGGGTGGCCGAGCGGTTCTAGGCGCTACAGTCTGGAATCACGCGACCGCTGCGGTCGCAGGTTCGAATCTTGCCTCGGGCATGGATGTGTGTGATGTCCTTAGGTTGGTTAGGTTTAAGTAGTTCTAAGTTCTAGGGGACTGATGACCCCAGCAGTTAAGTACCATAGTGCTCAGAGCCATTTGAATCATTTAAACTAGAAGCTGCTTTGAATGTTGCGAATCTACGAGGAAGTGCCATTAAAGAACAATATGCTATAGAAATCAAAAACTGTTTTGAGGTCCTAGAGACGCTGGAAGCAAGAGAGAATGTGGAGGAGAAGTGGAAAGAAATAAAGTCCACGGTACTAAGAGTAGCGGAGGATATGCTGGCGAGAAAGAAGATAACGAAGAAGAGGAAATGGTCCAACAAGACATGCCAGAAGGCTCTAGAAAAGAGAAGGAAGGTGAAGTGGCTTGCTGACAGGGAGAATCAGCAGAAAAGGGAACATTTTATCAACGTCAGGAGGAAGACAAAGTGAATCCTAGGAGCAGGGAAGAGAATATAACTAACCAGTTTGCTAGAACAAGTTGAGGTAGAAAGCCAAAACAAGAATTCAAGGCAATTCTTCCAGTAAATAAAAAATCGGAAACATGGATTTCAAAGCCCAACTTTTTTCAATAGACATAAGAACGGCAACTTGATAAATGACAAGGCAATAATTGTAGAAAGATGGAAAGAATACTTCTCAGAACTGTTGAATCGCCCAGACCCAGATGAGATGTTACCTGCAGACACTACGGAGGAAAGGAAAGATGAAGAAGAATGTGAAGTTAGTGAAGAAGACGTGAAGATCGCAATCAAAGGACTCAGAAAGAACGAAGCCCCAGGGGAGGATAGGACAACATCAGAATTAATCAAGGAGGGAGATGAGAGCCTACACTTAGAGATATATAAACTGATCCAGTTGATATCGGAGAAGGAGACACTGCCAGAAGTATCGAAATTGGCTATAATATGCCCAATATACAAGAAGGGAAGCAAAGTGGAATGTGGTAACTATGCAGCAATCAGCTTGGTTAATGTAACGTATAAGGTACTGCCCACCATTATCCTCAGAAAATTGCAACCATTCATAGAGAACAACATACAGAAGTACCAAACTGGCTTTCGACCAAACCGATCGACAATAGATCACATTTTCACACTAAGACAATTGTTTGAAAACCACTTGGAATATGATAAGTATGTCTACAGCCTGTTCGTCGATTTTCAACGTGCACATGACAGCATCCACAGGAATAGCCTATGCAATGCAATGCGTGACTTCAGAATCCCTGAGAAGATAGTGAGAATGGTGCAAACTTGTATGGAAGGGTCAAAGGCACCAGTACGTTTCCGAGGAGCCACATCAGAAACATTCGAGATTGAGACAGGCCTCAGACAAGGGAATGCTCTCTCATGTGTTCTGTTCAATGTCGTCTTAGGGAAAGTAATGAAAGAGTGTAGGCAACAGGAGTGGCTGGAGTACAGATGGACGGGAACTTCAATTGTCTCGCATATGCTGATGACATAGTACTACTAAGTGAATCAAAGCGTGAGTTGAAAAGAACTTACCAGAAAATGGACAACTAAGCACAGAAGGTAGGCTAAAAGTGTATCAAGACAAAACAGAGTTCATGCAGTTAGGAAGAAGACAAGGGCAGGAAGAATTTCTTGAGATAGATAGCAAGATGTTCAAGAGAGTACACCAGTTCACATACTTGGGATTTTGATTTACCTCGGACAACAACATAAAAATGGACATCAGGGAAAGAATAACAGTGGGAATGAAATGAATGCATTCCCTCAGAGAGACGTTCGGATCTAAATCGATCTCAGTGAACACTAAGATTAAAAACTACAACATAGTGATATGCCCAGCAGTAATGTACGATTCAGAAACATGGAGCATGACTAAGCGAGAAAAGGAAAAACTATTAATATTTGAGAGAAGAGTAATGAGGAAGATACGGGGACCAGTCTTAGACGACGGAGAATGAAGGAGGAGGAAAAACGACGAAATCTACCTTCTGATGCGACAACCAACTATCCTACAGAAGATAAAGAGCAGACGAATACAATGGGTGGGACATGTGGCCCGTATGCCAGATGGAAGACAGGCGAAGATGGCACTAGCGGGAAAACCAAACACCAAAAACCCCATTGGACGACCAAGGCAGTGCTGGATGGACGACCTGGCAAAGGACCTAGCAGCCCTGGGGATTGAAGACACTTGAAGGAACCGGCCACAAAACAAGAAGGAATGGAGGCAGTTTGTGGAAGCAATGCGTGGTCTACAGGGCCTGTAATCGCTGGATATCTATCTATCTATCTCAATCAAGGGCAAAAAATAGTCTCTTTTTGTTTCCTTTAGCCATTTACATGCACGATGATTTTCACAAAGGTCCCAATTAAGTTACAGAACAATACACGGAATACTTTCGGGTGCTAACACTCTCATTAGACGGCACAATGACCAAGTATAAATGACGAAACATCATCTTTCTTGTTACGCGAACCACTGAAATATTATCTTACGTTTTTTATGTGCAATCAACCTTCACATTTTAGTAGCACCTTATGTAGAAGATATGTTGAGGCATTATTATGTAACTGAGATGATATTAACATTGACGAATCAGATTGTCTGTTCTTCGTTTTAAGATTCCTCTAGTTTCCTTATTTATTTCTGTACTCTACAGAGAAGATATTTCCTGTACGACAAGATTTCTCACATCTCGCTCCCTAACAGTAAATGAACTGCTGCTTCGCAGTCCACATTTCGGTCACTATAGTCTGAGATACGGGCAGCAAACGCTGCATATGGTCAGTTACGTCAGCGGCTTCATTTGCGTCGGCGTACTCGCAGCACCCTTTGACACATTCGTATTAAGTACGAAAATGTTCGTCAGTTGCGTCCGTGTTAGCTGTACAGTAAGGACAATGCCAAACACAGAGTGTGAAATCCCGGTAAACCCATCCATTCAGCGAGCCAACGAGTGTATAGTCTGTTCAACAGGGCAATTATCTCTAATTAAATTGCTGCTGGTGCTGATTGCTTTACAAATATTCCACTCATTACAGCTGCAATTGGCTGTTGGAATCTCGATACGGACAGATATTAAATCGTAAGCGCAAGTAATTACATACCAACCTTTTCTACACGTAGCAATACTGTAAAACAATGATATAAACCCAGACGCTTTTGACGAATCAGCTATTCAGGAGCTTGTTTTTGGTACGGAGTTCCTCTGTATTATAGTCGTGTTATGCTTGCAGACACCCACTTGTTCTATTCTCTGTCCAGCAGCCTCCCATGGGGCTCTGTAGACAACGAATACGCCGTCTTCAAGCTACACTACCCTCCATAAGTTTTGAAACACCAAGTAATTATAGACAATGGAAAGGAAATGCAGTATAAAATGCAGTTTGTTATTTCCAAATTTTTATTAAGCTTAAATAATAAACAGGAAGATGCAACAATTAAATTTTCAATTCCTCAGAATAGCCACCCTTTGCTTTCAACACTGCCTTGCACACTCTCGGCATGCGCTGCGTCAGTTTTGCCAAGGTTTCAGTTGGAATTAATCTCCATTCTTGCTGCAGGACCTCCCACAATTGTGACCCACTCTCGATTTCCCGTTTTCGTATCCTCCTGTCCATTTCATCCCATAGCAGCTCCATTGGGTTACAATCAGGGGATTGGGGCGGTCATTCCATGTTTTTCAATATTTTACGAACCTCTAGAGACTTCACATAGTTCTAACACCAGCGAGACGTATGTTTCGAGTCGTTGTCTTCCTGCAAGGCAAAACCCTTTCCCAATCAGACGCAAACCAGATGTCTTACAACGGAACCTCCCCATCGCAACCCCCTCAGATTTAGTTATAAGTTGACACAGTGGATAGGCCTTGAAAAACTGAACACAGATCAATCGAGAAAACAGGAAGAAGTTGTGTGGAACTATGAAAAAAATAAGCAAAATATACAAACTGAGTAGTCCATGCGCAAGATAGGCAACATTAAGGAGAGTGTGAGCTCAGGAGCGCCGTGGTCCCGTGGTTAGCGTGAGCAGCTGCGGAACGAGAGGTCCTTAGTTCAAGTCTTCCGTCGAGAGCGCCGGCACGGTAATTCAGCGTGTTCGGTCAGAGAGTTAGCTGCCCTCTGTAATAAAAAAACTGAGTTAATGGATGAACGACGAACTGAAACGGGTGTCTTGCGACGTCTGCCCCGACCAGATACAACGAACGAAAACGAACAAAATGAGATTTAAAAAAAGTGAAAAGTTTAATTTTTTTATTTTCAGACAATTATTATCTGTCCGTCCGTGCGTCCGATGCGAGGTAACTGCGCCGTAGTATGGGGACGCTACACCTAAACAAACATCGAAACACACGACTTCAGTCGACTACAGCGCACGGAAGAGAGAGTATTCCTGCTAACGAGGCTCCCTGGCTGGCAGTTGACTGTTCGCTGCTTTGGACGAGAGTGCATTAAATACGTGAGATGTTTTCCGTGGGCAATATGAATTCAGCACATACAGCTCTCGTCTTCAATAACAAAGTCATTGAATATTTTCCGAACTGTAAGGAACCGAAAAGTTCCTTGAGGGATCGAACGATTGTCGAGTATTTGTATGATTATCTCCTACATTTGTTGATAAACTGTGTGTGTGGGGTGATGACGATACCTTGCTGATTGCTGCGGGGCTGTATGTACCAGATGATGAGATTGTTGACGATCCGTACGAAGAGGAAATACTGCGACTTCAATCTGATGGTATTTCTTTGGGTTACATGAGGGAAATGCTGCAATACAGGTTATTGTCCAAACCAATTAAAAGACGCAAATATAGATTATGGAGTGAAGTAACAAATAAATTTAAGAAATTTAAAGGTATGGAGGAAAAAAGCACAATTAAATATTGCAAAGAAGTCGTGGAACGAGGTGGAACCCGAAGACAGAAGTTCAGTGAACTAGAAAAACATGTATACCAACAATTTATTAAAGCCAGAAATGAATTAAGTGCAGTGCATGATACAGACCTACAGATTTGGGGATTGCATTACGCTAAACAAATCGGCCTGGACTTGAAGGCTTCATCTCAATGGCTTGTCACGTTCAAAAGAAAATACAAAATTATGAGCAGGAAGATTACGAAATATGTAAGCAAGAGCTACGCGACTAAACTGGAAGAACTTTTAGAGTGTTCCAAGACGTTTGTTACAGAAACTAACGTCAGATGCCAACAGTATGAAGACGCATATATTATCAACACAGATCAGTCCGGTTTTAACTATGAAATGAAATCGACCCGCACGTTATCGTTAGTTGGAAAAGGCGACACGCAATGTACTGTAGACCAGCTGCATGCCACTTCACATAGTTATACCATACAATATGCTCTAAACAAAGCAGGATTTCTTTTACCTACATTTTATTTATGTTTGCAGGAAAAAATGGTGTATTTGGACCGCAAGTTCAGCAACAGGTGAATAGGGTACTAGCGCAAACGCCGAATGTCATTGTGAATTGCAGTGCTTCAAGAAAAATGGAGAAAAGACTAGTGAAAGACTCAAATGAACGTGTGATTGCTCCTTACGCGGACAAAGATTTTGCCTTACTCCTTGACAGCTATACAGGACAGAAGGAGCAGGCATTGTACAATTTTAGTGTGGGAGTAGACGTGATTACCATTCCTCCAGGTTTTACACCTCTTGTGCAACCGTTAGATGTGTTTGGTTTTCGGCAAGTGAAATACTTTGTGAAAAGATTCTATGATTTTGCGAAGCTGCACAGGTACACAGAACAGTATTGTTTACGTGATCGTGTGTCAATTATCAAAGTTCAAGCAGTCACGCATAATCAACTTCGCTCTCCAAAATTCCAGGACATGTTCAGATTTGCTTGGACATTTACAGGATTTGACGGTCTTCAAGGAAAAATTTGAAAACGTTAAAAACGTATGTTTTGACAGAGCACAGGGAAAACTGTGCGACTGTGAAACTGTTGCATTCATTTGTTGCAGTTTATGTGACAAACTCTTATGTTTTCGTCACTTTTTTTGGAGTGATTATCACATCCACAAGAAAAGCGTAAATCGGGCAAGGTAGAAGAATCTTTTTACCCATTCGCCAAGTGTACAAGTTAGGTGGGTCGACAACATATTCCTGTCATGTGACGCACATGCCGTCACCAGTGTCGTATAGAATATATCAGACGTCTTTTCTTGTGGAGGAATCGGTTGACCTATGACCTTGCGATCAAATGTTTTCGGTTACCATTGGAGAGATACGTCCTTTCGTCTACTAATCGCACGGTTTTGCGGTGCGGTCACAAAACACAAACACTAAACTTATTACAGTGAACAGAGACGTCAGTGAACGAACGGACTGATCATAACTTTGCGAAAATAAAGAAAGTAAACTTGCCACTAGAGGGAAGACTTGAACCAAGGACCTCTCGTTCGGCAGCTGATCACGGGACCACGGCGCTCCTGAATTCATACTATCCTTGATGTTGCCTATGCTGCGCATGGACTACTTAGTTTGTATATTTTGTTTATTTTTTTCACAGTTCCACACAACTTTTCTCGATTGATCTGTGTTCAGTTTTTCAAGGTCTATCCACTGTGCCAACTTATAACTAAGTCTGAGGGGGGTGCGATGGGGAGGTTCCCTTTTTAGCATGTCGCTGGAGAATGGCGTGATAATCCTTTTGGTTCATTTTTACATCTATTTTCACCTAATCTATTTTATTCCCTCCAAAGGATCCCCATACTATCACAGAACGCCCTCCATGCTTTATAGTTGGAATTACGAACTGAGGATTCAAGAGTTCATGGGGTAAACGGCGTACAAATTCACAGCATTTGCTTCCAAATATTTCGAACTTAGATTCATCAGTGAATAAGAGTCTTTCCCAATTCTCCGCTGTCCAGTGGTGTGCCTTAGCCCACTGAAACCTTTTCTTCTTGTTAACAGGGCGCAACAGTGGTTTCCTTGTTCGTACATAACCTCGGAGGTTGATGTCTGGCAGGCGTCGTCTCACTGTTGACTCACTCACCAGAGTATCCCTCGTTGCGTTTAGTTCAGCAGTCAATTCACGGACACTTTTTAATCTGTTACGTTTTCTGGTCACTACCAAATACTTTTCCTGACGTTCTTATATTTTCCTGGGTGCTCCTGAGCGAGGATGATCTGCATAGGAGCCTCTTTCTCGATGCCGGTGTATTGTTTTGACAACCCCGCTGATGGAAATGACCAGTTTCTTTGCTATTTGTCGGACACTGTTGCCTTCTTGGTGCAAATTGATAATCATTACCGTTGATTCTTAAGGAATCTGGCACTTTGTGGCCATTTTCAGTTACTTTCGCGGTGTGTTATACCTTTACGCAAACGCAACTACAAGTGAACAGAAATGTAAACATCGTACCTCTACATAGCTATGCGGTCTACTCGGGCCACCTGGCGTGTTTAGAAGAACTGCTTGGACAGGTAACGTCGATTTACATAAAACGGAGCAATACTAGTATGTTCCAATATGTATGTATATGTACAATAATTAAATGTACAATACTGTACGTGTAATTATTGACCGTTATTTAAGCTTGCTGTTCTGTATTCTAACCAATAACTTACATAGATCACTTCCATCTTGCTCCGTTTTAATACGCAGCATGGTGTTTCCAAACTTATGGAGGGCAGAGTATTTTAAGAATGTCTTCAGCTTCATTGAAGATCGTTTATACAAGCAATACTAGTGCGTTGTGAGAGACTTATAGGAAAATTTGAACAACAGTTTCAGTCACATAATGTATGTTTAAAAAGTTTCCAGCATGTTACTGGAGAGTCACAGTTCATTGCAACTATCGCTTTAACCCAATATTCATCTGAACACTGGAGTGAGACACGTATTTAAACCTCGCGCCAGGTCAGGATGAATCATTGGTCCCGCAGTGCAGTATGCGCTGTTGTTCAACTTACCACTAGACTGCACGTTGAGGTAGGTGGAGAAATGGGAGTGGCAGAGCACGCGCTTTGTGAGGCCGACCACGTAGTAAAATTCGCAGACACGGAAGTCCTGGCTGAATAGAGGAGCTATCACGCCCGCTTGTTGAGAGAAGTTATAGAAATACACAAAAATGGGACTCTCTTCAACAGGAAAGAAAAAAACCTCATGCTTTGACAATGCCAACCACTCGCGCTGACGAAACGTCGGAAAAATCATCAAACAAATGTCGCCGAAGAACCCAGGATAGAAGCCAACAGGTAGTTTGTCAATTCAGCACTACGTAGTGATGTCCTGATACTTTTGATGACATTTTGTGTATCGCCCCAGTAGGATGCCTACATACTTGGTGCATATTGTTATACACGTGAATTATATCACCGAATGGTAACTGCAGGACATCGCACACTTTAAAATCTGTATATCGTGATTAAAATTGATGTTATGCCTCTTAACTCTAATAGTTCAAGTTATACTTATTGACGTGTACGGAAACATCACCACCATAAAGATGCATTGCAGAAAAAAATCATATTCCATATTTGTCTTTAGCAGCGATTAAATCAATAGTTATTGTCAACGATGTTTGTTTATAGCAATAAGCTTTGGAATCCGAATGGCTGAAACACGTTGCCACATGGAGTAATTTCTGGTTCTTGCTGACATTGTGCGCTAGGAAAAAAACTCTACGTCATATTGTGTGTGACACTCTCATTCGTCAAGTAGCTCTGTCAGCCGAGAATGGATCAAGTACAGTTTTCCTAAAGTTGCGACGCTCTTTCACTTCGTTCAGTACTGAGGCTTACCGTGTTTTGCGACTAACATGCTTCTTTAAACGAAGAAACTGAATGAAATCTTGATAATCTGATCTTTTACGTATGAAAAAGTTATGTTTAAGATTTTGTGGATTGTCGTTAGCTGCAGAAAGGAAGAGATAGCAGAGTAAATTAGTATTTGTATGAAAAATTGTACATAACCTTTCGATTCCTTTCAATATTGTCTGTACGTCGTTTGATGTTACATACACATCCAAAAGTCACTCTATAAAGTAACACAGTCGATTCACACCCATCAACTCTTAATAATAACGGACGAAGCCTCAAGCTGCAGTTAAGTTCCTTGGCACAGCTGGATAAAATTGAGACACTGCCCACAGCTAATACAAGAGGCCGTGGAAGTCGGACAGTTTGGGCTGGTAACGTGAAGTTACATCAGCCTGTTGATATGACAAGTAATGTCTCTGAGGCGTCGAGAAGGTTAAAATGCTACGGCCAAGCAGAGGTACCAGACGTAATGGTACTGATGCAGCAAAACGACAGCAGAGCTTCAGTGGCGTGGGTAACCTGTTGTGACTTAAAGGGTAGGAACCGATGCTTTAGCAACACAAGAATCGGCCAATACCGCGTAAATACTCATCATTTGCAAAAAGAGGCATTCCTGTTTGCCAGCCAGCAGGGCCGAGAGGAGATCTACGATAGTCTTCGATTCTACATGTATCAACAAGTCGTCGCATTCAGACTCTGCCGCTGCTACCTGAGGCCCTACTGTTCGCACTGAGTCAAATTCTGTCAATTTAGTGCCCCCAAACCGGTGGGCCACATGCGGGGCCGCCTCAGCCGCTGCTGGCTTCCTGCGCTGCTAGTCTACAAGTCTGAGCACGGAGCCGTGCGGCCGGCATCGCCGCTCACCTTCAGCTCACGTGAGCGGGCACTGCTGCTGCTATTCGCCGTCTCATCCACGTTGGGACCAAGGCACGACTCTGCGCGCCTCCATGCGCCTCATTCTCTGTCGCCAGGCAGCTTCTAGTCCTAATTGTGGGCCGCTGTCCACCGCTGTGGTAACGTGGTTGGCCGGCTGCTGTGGAATATCGGTTCTAGGCGCTTCAGTCCGGAACCGCGCTGCTGCTACGGTCGCAGGTTCGAATCTTGCCTAGGACATGGATGTGTGATGTCCTTAGAGTAGTTAGGTTTAAGTAGTTCTAAGTCTAGGGGACTGATGACCTCAGATGTTAAGTCCCATAGTGCTTAGAGCCATTTGAACCATTTGTAACGTGGTTGGCGAGCCGCTGCCGTCATCACTTCACCGGTCGCGTTAAGCTGCAAACGGCCACATCTCTTTCCAGGCCGCCTACAGCTTATATCTTGGGGGGTGTCGGATTCTCCGAGCAGGACTGTAGTAGTTTGCTGAGCAATAAGAAAATGTCTTAACAATGATGTTTTCATCACAATATCACAGATGATTGCCAAGCATCCACTCAGCGCTCCACTGTCGCCTCACTCAGGGGCGTGAGCTGCCGGTCTCCAGATCTCTGCCACCTCTACTCCACCACCCATCATAAACGCCTCCCCTCCGCGGCCTCGACAGGAGTAACAAAAATGAATGTACACTACTAGCCATTAAAATTGCTACACCAAGAAGAAATGCAGATGATAAACGGGTATTCATTGGACAAATACACTCCTGGAAATGGAAAAAAGAACACATTGACACCGGTGTGTCAGACCCATCATACTTGCTCCGGACACTGCGAGAGGGCTGTACAAGCAATGATCACACGCACGGCACAGCGGACACACCAGGAACCGCGGTGTTGGCCGTCGAATGGCGCTAGCTGCGCAGCATTTGTGCACCGCCGCCGTCAGTGTCAGCCAGTTTGCCGTGGCATACGGAGCTCCATCGCAGTCTTTAACACTGGTAGCATGCCGCGACAGCGTGGACGTGAACCGTATGTGCAGTTGACGGACTTTGAGCGAGGGCGTATAGTGGGCATGCGGGAGGCCGGGTGGACGTGCCGCCGAATTGCTCAACACGTGGGGCGTGAGGTCTTCACAGTACATCGATGTTGTCGCCAGTGGTCGGCGGAAGGTGCACGTGCCCGTCGACCTGGGACCGGACCGCAGCGACGCACGGATGCACGCCAAGACCGTAGGATCCTACGCAGTGCCGTAGGGGACCGCACCGCCACTTCCCAGCAAATTAGGGACACTGTTGCTCCATGGGTATCGGCGAGGACCATTCGCAACCGTCTCCATGAAGTGGGCTACGGTCCCGCACACCGTTAGGCCGTCTTCCGCTCACGCCCCAACATCGTGCAGCCCGCCTCCAGTGGTGTCGCGACAGGCGTGAATGGAGGGACGAATGGAGACGTGTCGTCTTCAGCGATGAGAGTCGCTTCTGCCTTGGTGCCAATGATGGTCGTATGCGTGTTTGGCGCCGTGCAGGTGAGCGCCACAATCAGGACTGCATACGACCGAGGCACACAGGGCCAACACCCGGCATCATGGTGTGGGGAGCGATCTCCTACACTGGCCGTACACCACTGGTGATCGTCGAGGGGACACTGAATAGTGCACGGTACATCCAAACCGTCATCGAACCCATCGTTCTACCATTCCTAGACCGGCAAGGGAACTTGCTGTTCCAACAGGACAATGCACGTCCGCATGTATCCCGTGCCACCCAACGTGCTCTAGAAGGTGTAAGTCAACTACCCTGGCCAGCAAGATCTCCGGATCTGTCCCCCATTGAGCATGTTTGGGACTGGATGAAGCGTCGTCTCACGCGGTCTGCACGTCCAGCACGAACGCTGGCCCAACTGAGGCGCCAGGTGGAAATGGCATGGCAAGCCGTTCCACAGGACTACATCCAGCATCTCTACGATCGTCTCCATGGGAGAATAGCAGCCTGCATTGCTGCGAAAGGTGGATATACACTGTACTAGTGCCGACATTGTGCATGCTCTGTTGCCTGTGTCTATGTGCCTGTGGTTCTGTCAGTGTGATCATGTGATGTATCTGACCCCAGGAATGTGTCAATAAAATTTCCCCTTCCTGGGACAATGAATTCACGGTGTTCTTATTTCAATTACCAGGAGTGTATATTATACTAGAACTGACATGTCATTAGATTTTCATGCAATTTGGATGCATAGATCCTAGAACAACCACCTCTGGCCGTAATAACGGCCTTGATACGCCTGGGCATTGAGTCAAACAGAGCTTGGATAACTTGTGCAGGTCCAGCTGCCCATGCAGTTTCAACACGATACCACAGTTCATCAAGAGTAGTGACTGGCGTATTGTGACGAGCCAGTTGCTTGGCCGCCATTGACCAGACTTTTCAGTTGGTGAGACATCTGGAGAATGTGCTGGCCAGGGCAGCAGCCGAACATTTTCTGTATACAGAAAGGCCCGTACAGGACCTGAAACATGCGGTCGCGCATTATCCTGCTGAATGTAGGGTTTCGCAGGGATCGAATGAAGGGTAGAGCCACGGGTTGTAACGAATCTGAAATGTAACGTCCACTGTTCAGAGTGCCGTCAATGCGAACAAGAGGTGACCGAGGCGTGTAGCCAATGGCACCCCATACCATCACGCCGGGTGATAGGCCAGTATGGCGATCACGAATACAAGCTTCCAATGTGCGTTCACCGCGATGTCGCCAAACACGGATGCGACCATCATGATGCTGTAAACAGAACCTAGATTCATCCGCAAAATGACGTTTTGCCATTCGTGCGCCCAGGTTGGTCGTTGAGTACACCATCGCAGGTGCTCCAGTCTCTGATGCAGCGTCAAGGGTAACCGCAGCCATGGTCTCCGATCTGATAATCCATGATGCTGCAAACGTCGTCGAACTGTTCGTGCAGATGGTTGTTGTTTTGCAAACGTCCCCATCTGTTGACTCAGGGATCGTGACGTGACTCTACGATCTGTTACAGCCTTGCGGATAAGATGCCTGTCATCTCGACTGCTAGTCATACGAGGCCGTTGGGATCCAGCACGGCGTTCCGTATTAACCTCTTGAACCCACCGATTCCAATATTCTGCTAACAGTCGTTGGATCTCGACCAACGCGAGCAGCAATGTTGCGATACGATAAACCGCAATCGCTATACGCTACAATCCGACCTTTATCGAAGTGGGAAACGTGATGGTACGCATTTCTCCTCCTTACACGAGGCTTCCCAACAACGTTTCACCAGGCAACGCCGGTCAACTGCTGTTTGTGTATGAGAAATCGGTTGGAAACTTTCCCCATGTCAACACGTTGTAGGTGTCGCCACCCGCGCCAACCTTGTGTGAATGCTCTGAAAAGCATCTTCTTCCTGTCATCACAGCATCTTCTTCCTGTCGGTTAAATTTCGCGTCTGTAGCACGTCATCTTCGTGGTGTAGCAATTTTAATGGCCAGTAGTGAGTGTATTAGTGATTTACTTCTGTTTACTCTTCAAGTCAAATAAAATTTAGTACAGATACAAACCCTGCAAACTGTGCATCGGCCCAGTGTTTACAGTCACCTTTCTCTTAAAAAAGTACAGCGAAAAATGAAAGGAGTATAAAGAAGTAGAACTGATTAAATAGAAGCACAACATGCCCGACGTAAGAAGTTATTTTGCTTACGCAGTGCATATTGGAACTGTGTCAGTAGTAGCTGCTGCCAGCAACTGCTGTGAACAGGTGGCTGCACAAAGCGCAGGACATCGCGCCGCGGTGCGCGGCACGTGCGTGGGCGCCCCGCAACGACCCGGCGTCTGCCAGCGTCGCGCCGCCTGCGCCTGCACGGCTCGGCGCCCACTTGTCGCCTGCTGGTGGTGGAGCTACCTCCGCTGCTCGTTACTTATTGATTTTATTTACAAGCTGAGGCGCCGTGGGGCAGGTCGCGGTCCCTTCCTCTACACGCGGTTTCCACGAAGCGGTCACAAGGGGGCCAGACACCACACTATGCCTTCATGAAGATAACGGCACGTGACAAAACTTAGAACTGAGAAAGCGTGCGATACACTGCTGGCCACTAAAACTGCAAACCTATTCTGCTGTTTCCAACATCCTGTTCTACTTTATTTTATTGAAACCAGTTATGTAGGTAAACAAATATCCTCAAGGAACTCTGATTCTTCTCAAATCTTCCTTCTGCTACTAGGCGCAATATTAGAAATGTCACTCTAGCAACTGTCCTGTCCAAAAAATTACAAGACTGTGACGTGCCACAACCTGCCCATACGTGTTGCGTTTACTCGCTCTCATTTTATTTGGTAGTGTGAGGAAACTCAATTCCTTAGCGTTTATCGCATCCTATAGGTCCGCTATTCCCATTATCTCGAAAAAATAATTATTTTCACTTTATAGCCGGATATCATTCCTGTAACCACAGTCGTCAACTCGTTTTGTAGGAGGGGAGTCGTTTGGACCATGTACCTGTGAATAGTGCAAAGCTTGTTCTTTGTGTTATCATATTTTCACTTCGGATTTATTAAAACTCCGCCTTATGCAAAGCACAACGTATTTGTTTTCCATTTACCCCCTATCTGCCATTTTCACTTGGTCTCGATTTATTTCTGTAAAATATCACAAAAATATTGCGGTTTTTTATTTCAAGGCCAAAAATTATAACATGTGCATTTCGTTTATTTGTTTCGATTGCTCACCTGGAACTATATTTCTTGTGAAAACTGATTTTTACAGATCGGCTTATTTTATGCCTTTTTATCATTTCGACAGCATGTCATCTGCAAAATAGTCTTGAATAAATTTGTTTATTTTTTAAATAGGTTGTGTATGTCACTGTACTTACATTGTTCGTCCAGTTGAGCATTTATGGTGGATCTTCTTTTCCTATTGCTATTATGTTTAGTCCAGCTGTGCACTTCTGGTGGCTCTTCTTTTCCTATTGCTATTAGTTTTCAAGTGGTTGAAATGGTTCTCAGCACTATGGGATTTAACATCATAGGTCATCAGTTCTCTAGAACTTAGAACTACTTAAACCTAACTAACCTAAGGACATCACACACATCCATGCCACACGCAGGATTCGAACCTGTGACAGTAGCGTACATAGTTTTAACGACTTTTTTGTATGAACAGTGTATGCAATAGAAACAGGAAAAGAAAATCCGCTAAAGATGTACAACTGGACAGAAACTGTAAATACAGTGACGTACGCAACCATAAGTCACGGAAATGAATTTCAAAAATGAACAAGTTTCTTCACTACTACTTTGCAGATGATATTCTGTCAAGACGATAAAGGCACACAACAAGTCAACCTGTAAAAATCCATTTTCACATGTAATGTGATTCGAGGTGGCCAATCGAAACAAATTGAACAAAATGCACATGTTATGATTTTTACACATAAAATACAAATACAATTGTGAATTTTGTATGTAATTTTACAGAACCATAAATCGAGAAGACGGCGTATAGGAGTCGAAACATGTGTGGGTGAACAAAAACAAATACACTGTGTTTTGCATAATGCCGAGTTTAAAGAAGCACAACACCGAAAAACCCTTCACAGGTGATTCCAACGCGAACTCTTTACGTGTCTTATTTTTTGAGGCTGAGAATTCGGTCAAGCCCGGCATTGGCCTAGACGGACGTGGAAAACCTCCAAAGAACCGCACTCAGG
The DNA here is from genome assembly GCF_023864275.1 of Schistocerca cancellata. Classification (NCBI taxonomy): domain Eukaryota; kingdom Metazoa; phylum Arthropoda; class Insecta; order Orthoptera; family Acrididae; genus Schistocerca; species Schistocerca cancellata. The sequence goes on from NC_064626.1 coordinate 735,847,799, forward strand.
CTGGCCAGTAAACCAGATCAACGTTCTTCGATCTGCCGCGCGGATTCGATCCAAGTCCGTCTCACCTGCCTGCCTGCCTCGTGATCTCGCATGCTGCGCTGCAGATCGGTGTGAAGATAACGCTTTTCGGAAAATGTGATACAATGTTTCCATTTTCGTAGATTAGGACTGTAGATAAAAGACTAATCTGGCTTCTAAACTTTATGGACTACTGCGAACTTAAGTCACTGAGATGTCTCTCAACGTCTGATAGCAGCACTTATCGTTTATTTCTGTTTCACTGACATACTGCTCTTCTTATGTGACGCAACTTGGGAATTCTTCCCTGTCGTACAAACTTCTGATGACTTCTCTGTCCTTTTCACATTCACAGAAATTTCCCATCGAAATGCTGTACCGCCTGTAAGTCATAAATTCCTATATTACTTTATCTTCCATGAGAAGCGTTAGTTATTACTGAAAGCAGACGTGTTTTATTAATTTTATTTCATTCCCAAGCACTCTATGAAGCTTCCTACCAACCATTTCTGTATTAGATTGTTTGCTGCTAAGCTTAAACTACCCATGACTTTTTCATCTCTTTCTCTATTCCATCTACGCTACCCTCTTCTGCCTAACTGACTCTCTTTCTCACCATACGAAGATTTTGGTCATCCCAAAACTAACTGCACACAGCGTCTCTGCTAAGAAGAGTGGTCTCTTATACAGATAATTTCTACTTTTTTATTCCATCTCTATTTTTCTGTATTCCAATTATTCGCATAGTATCTCCTTTTCGTTATTCTTCTTGATTTCCTCCTACTGTTTATTAGTGCTACGTTATGATTTGAAATGTTCGCAAAAGAATCTGTTTTTCATGCCACTGTCTACTTTTTAGTACTTTTTCTATGTATGACCGTTGATTACTTTGAATGTCAAGTTTGAAGGGGATGTCTTCTCTTATTGCTTGAAATCTACCGCATTACTACAGACTCAAATGGTTCAAATGGCTCTGAGCACTATGGGACTTAACGTCTGAGGTCATCAGTTCCCTAGAACTTAGAACTACTTAAACCTAACTAACCTAAGGACATCACACACATCCATGCCCGAGGAAGGATTCGAACCTGCTCCAGACTGTAGCGCCTAGACTCATTCTTCAATCCTCTAATACATATTTTGCAACAGTTCTGTTGTTCGTTCTTTCTCCACCTAAATCGTCCAATGTCAACTCTGAAGAATTCCATCCTTACGATAATACCTATGAGCGCTTCTTGAGAAATGCGGTTCATGAAAATTCGGATACGCATTACCAACAACGCAGATTAAAACCTACGTCGTACTTAAGTTTCACATCAACCTTATGTATGTTGTGTGGTTACGAAAAATTAAAGCAACCAGGGAAAGAGGTCGCGCACGGTGGGAGGCTGCTTGACGTTGAACCAGTCTGGCAGTCAGGAACTGTTATGTGACGGCCTGTTCGTTTTTCGAAAACTCATTTGAAATGTTAATTAAGAAATAAACTCAGAACGTTCTTAAATTGCTGTCAATCGTGCAGCAACCAAGCACGAGGAGATTTCAAGTCAGTGACCTCGGGAAGAGCAGCAACCGTCGTCTAATAAAGTCCCTGTCAGCCCTCAGTTACACCCCGTCATCCCTTCAAACAAGTTCCTTCAGTGCCGTAGCACAGCATCTTTCTAAGCCGATAATTCGGTTTGCATTTAGAGTATTGTTCGTGTGTTGCCACTGCACGGCTGCAGCCGACACAGTTTCCGCCACTTTCTCCAACATCACCTGGTCGCTGACTTCAACTGCTTCTAGAAGATGATTTTGCATAGCTGTCACATCTAACAAGTTACACGTGGCTGTTCTGTATAATTTAATTTAAGGTGCGGCATACAATGAAGTTACCGTTTCAAATTTGGTCTAAGGAAGGGTAAAGTTATTTTGGAAAAAGTGGTATACGCATAAGATGAGGTAAGAATAACATTTTCTTTATTCCTGAATTCTACGAAC